>NW_022588683.1:0-11288 GCF_009834535.1 Camelus ferus | reverse complement strand
CTTCCCCGATTGTCTCCTACAGCGAGCTGCCAGGGAAACGGTGGTTGGGCTGGAAATGCAGGTAGCTTCTAGTGCCTCCCCCTGAACAGGAGAGGTAATTAGCTGACTTCCCCTGCCAAGCAACACCTGTGACAACTGGCAGCTGCGTGGAGGGCGACCCTAAACCTCCCCCAACCACTCGGCCGTTTTCCGGAATTCTGAGTGTGGGGAGGTTCCGTCTTCTGTCTGCAGCGCCTGGGATCTCCTAGGAGCTCACCGCGTGTATTCCCCGAGTGTATCCTAGTGCGGGCTGCCCGGAAAATGCGGGGGTTGTGCTGGAAATGCAGGTAGCATCTAGTGCCTCCACCTGGGCAGGGGAGGTAATTAGCGGAATACACCCTGCCGGGCAAAACCTGTGAGACCAAGCAGCTGCTTGGAAGGCGGCCCCAAACATCCCCCATACACTCGGCCGTGATCCGGAATTCTGACTGTGGGGAGGTTCCGTCTTATGTCTGCAGTGCCTGATATGTCCTAGGAGCCCTCCGTGTCTTCCCATAGTGTCTCATATTGCGGGCTTCAATGGAAAGTCGGGGGTTGTGTTGGAAATGCAGGTAGCATCTAGTGCCTCCTCCTGGACAGGGGAGGTAATTAGCCGAATTCCCCCGGCCAGGCAACAGCTGTGACACCAGGCAGCTGCATGGAGGGCGGCCCCAAAACTCCCCAACCCACTCGGTGTTTTTCCTGGTTTCTGAGTGTGGCGAGGTTCCGTCTTCTGTCTGTAGCGCCTGGGATCTCCTAGGAGCACACCGCGTTTATTTCCCGAGTACTCTTACTGCGGGCTTTAATGGAAAAGTGGGGGTTGTTTTGGAAATGCAGGTAGCATCTAGTGCCTCCTCCAGGACAGGGGAGGTAATAAGCGGACTTCCCCCTGCCAGGCAAAACCTGTGACACCCGGCAGCTACGTGGAGGTTGTCCACAAAACTCCCCCACACACTCGGCCGTGATCCGGAATTCTGACTGTGGGGAGGTTCGTCATATATCTGCAGTGCCTGATGTCTCCTAGGAGCACTCCGCGTGTCTTCCCAGAGTGTCTCATATTGCGGGCTTCAATGGAAAGGCGGGGGTTGGGCTGGAAATTCAGGTAGTTTCTAGTGCCTCCCCCTGCAGAGGGGAGGTAATTAGCGGAATTCCCCCTGCCAGGAAACACCTGTGACACCAGGCAGCTGCGTCGAAGGCGGCCCCATCACCTCTCCCACTCACCCGTACGTGATCCGGAATTTCTCAGTGTGGGGAGGTTCCGTCTTCTGTCTGCAGCGCCTGGGCATTCCCTAGGAGCCCTCCGCGTGTGTTGCTAGAGTGTCTCCTAGTGCGGGCTGCCGGGGAAATGCGTGGGATTTCCTGGAAATGCAGGTAGCATCTAGTGCCTCCACCTGGAATGGGGAGGTAATTAGCGGACTTCCCCCTGCCAGACACAGCTGTGGACACCAGGCAGCTGCATGGAGGGCGGCCCCAAAACTCCCCAACCCACTCGGTGTTTTTTCTGGTTTCTGAGTGTGGGGAGGTTACGTCTTCTGTCTGTAGCGCCTGGGATCTCCTAGGAGCCCACCGCGTGTATTTTCCCGAGTACTCTTACTGCGGGCTTCAATGGAAAAGTGGGGTTGTTTTGGAAATGCAGGTAGCATCTAGTGCCTCCCCCTGGACAGGGGAGGAAATTAGCGGAGTTCCCCCTGCCAGGCAACAACTTTGAAACAGGCATCTGCATGGACTCGGTCGAAAACCTCCCCCACACACTATACGTGATCCGGAATTCTGAGTGTAAGGGAGTTTCCGTCTTCTGTCTGCAGCGCCTGGGATCTCCTAGAGCCTTCCGCGTGTTCTTCCCCGAGTGTCTCATAGTGCGGGCTTCAATGGATAAGCGGGGTTAGTTTTGGAAATGTAGGTAGCATCTAATGCCTCCCCCCTGGACAGGGGAGGTATTTAGCGGAGTTTCCTCCTGCCAGGCTACAGCTGTGACACGAGGCAGCTGTGTGGAGGGGTGACATCACCTCCCCTACACACTCGGCCGTATTCCTTAATTCTGAGTGTGGGGATGTTCCGTCTTCAGTCTGCAGTTGCCTGGGATCTCCTAGGAGCCCTCCGCGTGACTTCCCCGAGTGTCTTCTAGTGCGGGCTTGACGGGGAAATTCGGGGGTAGGCTGGAAATGCAGGTAGCATCTAGTGCCTCCCCCTGGACCAGGGGAGGTATTAGCGGAATTCACCTGCAGGCAACAACTGTGACACCAGGCAGCTGCGTGGTGTGTGTCCCCAAATCTCCCCCACACACTCGGCGTGTTCCGGGATTCTGAGTGTGGGAGGTTCCCGTTTTCTGTCTGCAGTGCCTGGGAACTCCTAGGAACACTCGGCGTGTCTTCCCGTAGTGTCTCTTAGTGCGAGATGCCGGGGAGAAAGTCGTGGGGTTTGGGATGGAAAATTCAGGTAGCTTCTAGTGCCTCCCCCTGCAGAGGGGAGGTAATTAGCGGAGTTCCCCCTGCCAGGAAACACCTGTGGACACCAGGCAGCTGCGTCGAGGGCAGCCGCAAACCTCTCCCACTCACTCGTACGTGATCCGGAATTCTGAAGTGTGGGTAGGTTCCCTCTTCTGTCTGCAGAGCCTGTGATCTCCTAGGAGCCCTCCGCGTCTTCCCAGATTGTCTCCTACAGCAGAGCTGCCAGGGAACTTGGGTTGGGCTGGAAATGCAGGTAGCATCTGATGCCTCCTCCTGGAATGGGGAGTAAGGTGGTTAATTAGCGGACTTCCCCCTGCCAGGCACCACCTGTGACACAAGCAGCTTCGTGGGGGCGGCCCCAAACCTCCCCCACACACTCGGCCGTGTTCCGGGATTCTGAGGTGTGGGGAGGTTCCGTTTTTCTGTCTGCAGCGCCTGGGATCTCCTAGGAGCCGTCAGCGTGACTTCCCCGAGTGTCTTCTAGTGCGGGCTCCTGGGGATAGGCGGGGGTTGAGCTGGAAATGCAGCCGTAGCATCTAGTGCCTCCACCTGGAGAGGGGATGTAATTAGCGGACTTCCCCCTGCTCAGACAAACACTTGTGACACCTGGCCGCTGCGTGGACGGCGGCCCCTAAACCTCCACAAACAACTCGTACGTTGTTCCAGGAATTCTGAGGTGGGTAGGTTCCCTCTCTGTCTGCAGCACCTGGGATCTCCTAGGAGCCCTCCGCCTGACTTCCCCGAGTGTCTCCTATTGGTGCTGCTGGGGAAAAGGCGGAGGTGGGCTTGAAATGCAGGTAGCATCTAGTGCCTCCCCAAGGACAGGGGAGGTAATTAGCAGGACTACCCCTGCCAGCAACAATGTGACCACCAGTCATCTGCGTGAAGGGCGGCCCCAAACCAACCTCCCCCACCCACTCGGACGTGATCTGGAATCCTGAGTGTGTGGAGGTTCCGTCTTCTGTCTGCAGCGCCTGATATTCTCCTAGGAGCCTTCCGTGTGTTTCCCCGACTTGTCTCATAGTGCGGGCTTCAATGTATAAGCGGGGTTAATTTTGGAAATGAAGGTAGCATCTAGTGCCTCCCCTGCAGAGGGGAGGTAATTAGCGGAATTCCCCCTGCCAGGAAACACCTGTGACACCAGGCAGCTGCGTGGAGTTCTGCCCCAAATCTCCCCCACCACACTCGGACGTGTTCCGGAATTCAGAGTGTTTGGATGTTTACATCTTCGGTCTCCAGCCCTCGGGATCTCCTATGAGCATCCGCGTGTCTTCCACCTATTGTCTCTTTGTGCGGGATGCCAGGGAAAGGCGGGGGTTGGGCTGGAAATGCAGGTAGCATCTAGTGACTCCCCCTGCACAGGGAGTTAATTAGCGGACTTCCCCCTACCAGGCAACACCTGTGACACCAGGCAGCTGCGTGGAATGCGGCCTCAAACATCCCCCACTCCCTAGGCCGTGTTCTTTAATTCTGAGTGTGGGGAGGTTTCGTCTTCTGTCTGCAGCGCCTGGGATCTACTAGGAGCACTCCGCGAGTCTTCCCCGAGTGTTTCCTAGTGCGGGCTGCCGGGGAAATGTGGGGGTTTGGCTGGAAATTCAGGTAGCACCTAGTGCCTCCAGCTGAACAGGGGACGTATTTAGCGGACTTCCCCCTGCCAAGCAACACCTATAACACCAGGCAGCTTCGTGGGGGGCGGCCCCAACTCCCCCACACACTCGGCCTTGTTCCGGTACTATGTAGTGTGGGGAGGTTCCGTCTTCTGTCTGCAGCACCTGTTTATCTCCTAGGAAGCCCTCTGCGTGTCTTCCCCTATTGTCTCTTGTGCGGGATGCCAGGGAAAGGCGGGGGTTGGGCTGGAAATGCAGGTAGCATCTAGTGACTCCCCCTGCACAGGGGAGTTAAGTTAGCGGACTTCCCCCTACCAGGCAACACCTGTGACACCTGACAGCTTGCGTGGAAGTTGGCCCTAAACCTCCCCAACATACTCGACCGTGTTCCGAATTCTGAGTTGGGGATGTTTCCGTCTTCAGTCTGCAGGCACTTGGGATCTCCTAGGAGCCGTCCTTGTGTCTTCCCCGAGTGTTCCCCTTGTATGGCTGACGGCGAAATGACGGGGTGTGCTGGAAATGCAGATAGAATTCTAGTTGCCTCCCCCTGGGACGTGGGAAGGTAATTAGCGGACTTCCTCCTGCCAGGCAACACCTGTGACACCAGGCAGCTGCGTGGAGGGAGGCCCCAACCCTCCCTCACACACTCGGCCGTGTTCCGTGATTCTGACTTTGCGGAGGTTCCGTATTCTGTCTGCAGCACCTGAGATCTCCTAGGAGCCGTCTGCATGTCTTGCCCGAGTGTCTCCTAGTGCGGGCTGCCAGGGAAATGCGGGTGTTGGGATGGAAATGCAGGTTAGAAACTAGTGCCTCCCCCTGGACAGGGGAGGTAATTAGCGGAATTCCCCCTGCCAGGCAACACCTGTGACAGCAGACAGCTGCGTGGAGGGCTGCCAAAATCCTCCAAACACACTAGGCCATGATCCGGAATTCTGAGTCTGGGGAGGTTCCGTCTTCTGTCTGCAGCACCTGAGATCTCTTGGAGCCGTCCGCATGTCTTCCCCGAGTGTTTCCTAGTGCGGGATGCCAGGGAAATGCAGGGGTTGGGCTGGAAATGCAGGGTAGAAACTAGTGCCTCCCCCTGGACATGGGAGGTAATTAGCGGAATTCCCCCTGCGAGGCAAAACTGTGACACCTGACAGCTGCATGGAAGTCTGCGCCAAACCTCCCTCACACACTCGGCCTTGTTGCGGAATTCTGAGTTTGGGGAGTTTGCGTCTTCAATCTGAAGGGCCTGGGATCTCCTAGGAGAATTCCGCGTGTCTTCCCCGAGTTTCTCTTATTGCGGGCTTACGGCGAAGGGCAGGGTTAGGCCTGGAAATGCAGGTAGCATCTAGTGCCTCACCCTGGACAGTGGAGGTAATTAGATGACTTCCCCCTGCCAGGCAACACCTGTGACCCCTGGCAGCTGGGTGGAGGTTGGCCCCAAACTTCCCACTCTATCGGATTTCTTCCGGAATTCTGAGTGTGGGGAGGTTCCGTCTTCAGTCTGCAGCGCCTGGTATCTCCTAGGAGCCCGCCGCGTGTCCTTCCCCTAGTGTCTATTAGTGCGGGGTGCCGGGGAAATTCGGGCGTTGGGCTGGAAATACAGGGTAGCATCAAGTGCCTCCCCCTGGACCGGGGAGGTAATTAGCGGACTTCCCCCTGTCAGGCAACACCTGTGACACCAGGCACCTGCGTGGAGTTCGGCCCCAACCCTCCCGCACACACTCGGCCGTGTTCCGGAATTCTGAGTGTGGGGAGGTTCCGTCGTCTGTTTGCAGCGCCTGGGATCTCCTAGGAGCACTCCACGTGTCTTCCCCGAGTGTCTCCGTGTGCGGGTTTCCAGGGAAATGCGGGGATGGGCTGGACATGCAGGTAGCATGTAGGGCCTCACCCTTGACAGGGCAGGTAATTAGCAGAATTCCCCCTGCCATTCAACACCTGTGACAACCAGGCAGCTGCGTGGAGTTCTGCTCCAATCTTCCCCACACACTCGGCCGTGTTCCGGAATTCTGAGTGTGTGGAGTTTACATCTTCTGTCTGCAGTGCCTGGGATCTCCTAAGAGCCCTCCGCGTGTCTTCCTCGAGTGTCTCCTAGTGCCGGCTGCCGGGGAAATGTGGGGGTTGGGCTGGAAATGCAGGTAGAATCTAGTGCCTCCACCTGGACAGGGGAGGTAATTAGCGGACTACGCCCTGCCAGGCAACACCTGTGACACCAGGCAGCTGCGTGGATTGCGGCCACCAATACTCCCCCACACACTCGGCCCTGATCCGGAATTCTGAGCCTGGGGAGGTTCCGTCTTCTGTCTGCAGTGCCTGGGATCATCTAGGAGCCCACCGCGTGTCTTCCCCTGGTGTCTCTTAGTGCGGGATGTCGGGGAAAGGCGGGGGTTGGGCTGGAAATGCAGGTAGCATCTACTGCCTCCTCCTGGACTGGGGAGGTTATTAGCGTACTTCCCCCTGTCAGGCAACACCTGTGACCCCTGGCAGCTGCGTGGTGGTTGGCCCCAAACTTACCCACACTATCGGATGTGTTCCGGAATTCTGAGTGTTGGGAGGTTCCGTCTTCAGTCTGCAGGGCCTGGGATCTCCTAGGAGCCCGCCGCGTGTCTTCCCCTAGTGTCTATTAGTGCGGGATGCCGGGGAATTGCGGGGGTTGGTCTGGAAATGCAGGTAGCATCAAGTGCCTCCCCCTGGACAGGGGATGTAATTAGCGGACTTCCCCCTGTCAGGCAACAACTGTGACACCAGGCAGCTGCGTGGAGGGTGGCCCTAAACCTCCCTGAAATACTCGGCCGTGTTCCGGAATTCTGAGTGTGGGGATGTTCCGTCTTTTGTCTGCAGCGCCTGAGAACTCCTGGATCACTCCGCCTCTCTTCCCTGAGTTTCTCCTAGTGCGGGCTGCCGGGGAAAAGCGGGGTTTGTGCTGGAAATGCAGGTAGCATCTCTTGCCTCCCCCTTGACAGGGGAGGAAATTAGCGGAATTCCCCCTGCCATGAAACACCTGTGACACCAGGCAGCTGCGTGGAGTGAGGCCTCAAATATCCCCCACTCACTAGGCCGTGTTCCGGAATTCTGAGTGTGGGGAGGTTCCGTCTTCAGTCTGCAGGGCCTGGGATCTCCTAGGAGCCAGCCGCGTGTCTTCCCCTAGTGTCTGTTAGTGCGGGATGCCGGGAAATGCGGGGGTTGGGCTGGAAATGCAGGTAGCATCAAGTGCCTCCCCCTGGACAGGGGAGGTAATTAGCGGACTTCCCCCTGTCAGGCAACACCTGTGACACCAGGCAGCTGCGTGGAGGGTGCCCCTAAACCTCCCCGAAATACTCGGGCCGTGTTCCAGAATTCTGAGTGTGCGGTTGTTCCGTCTTTTGTCTGCAGCGCCTGAGAACTCCTGGAACACTCCGCCTCTCTTCCCCGAGTTTCTCCTAGTGCGGGCTTCCGGGGAAAGACGGGGTTTGTGCTGGAAATGCAGGGTAGCATCTCTTGCCTCCCCCTTGACAAGGGAGTAAATTAGCGGAATTCCCCCTGTCATGAAACACCTGTGACACCAGGCAGCTGCGTGGAATGCGGCCTCAAACATCCCCCACTCCCTAGGCCGTGTTCTGTAATTCTGAGTGTGGGGAGGTTTCGTCTTCTGTCTGCAGCGCCTGGGATCTACTAGGAGCACTCCGCGAGTCTTCCCCGAGTGTTTCCTAGTGCGGGCTGCCGGGGAAATGTGGGGGTTTGGCTGGAAATTCAGGTAGCACCTAGTGCCTCCAGCTGAACAGGGGACGTATTTAGCGGACTTCCCCCTGCCAAGCAACACCTATAACACCAGGCAGCTTCGTGGGGGGCGGCCCCAAACCTCCCCCACACACTCGGCCGTGTTCCGGTATTATGAGTGTGGGGAGGTTCCGTCTTCTGTCTGCAGCGCCTGTTATCTCCTAGGAGCCCTCTGCGTGTCTTCCCCTATTGTCTCTTTGTGCGGGATGCCAGGGAAAGGCGGGGGTTGGGCTGGAAATGCAGGTAGCATCTAGTGACTCCCCCTGCACAGGGGAGTTAATTAGCGGACTTCCCCCTACCAGGCAACACCTGTGACACCTGACAGCTGCGTGGAAGTTGGCCCTAAACCTCCCCAACATACTCGACCGTGTTCCAGAATTCTGAGTTGGGGATGTTCCGTCTTCAGTCTGCAGCACTTGGGATCTCCTAGGAGCCGTCCTTGTGTCTTCCCCGAGTGTCCCCTTGTATGGGCTGACGGCGAAATGACGGGGTTGTGCTGGAAATGCAGTTAGAATCTAGTGCCTCCCCCTGGACTGGGAAGGTAATTAGCGGACTTCCTCCTGCCAGGCAACACCTGTGACACCAGGCAGCTGCGTGTGGGGAGGCCCCAACCCTCCCTCACACACTCGGCCGTGTTCCGTGATTCTGACTTTGCGGAGGTTCCGTATTCTGTCTGCAGCACCTGAGATCTCCTAGGAGCCGTCTGCATGTCTTGCCCGAGTGTCTCCTAGTGCGGGCTGCCAGGGAAATGCGGGTGTTGGGATGGAAATGCAGGTAGAAACTAGTGCCTCCCCCTGGACAGGGGAGGTAATTAGCGGAATTCCCCCTGCCAGGCAACACCTGTGACAGCAGACAGCTGCGTGGAGGGCTGCCAAAATCCTCCAAACACACTAGGCCATGATCCGGAATTCTGAGTCTGGGGAGGTTCCGTCTTCTGTCTGCAGCACCTGAGATCTCTTGGAGCCGTCCGCATGTCTTCCCCGAGTGTTTCCTAGTGCGGGATGCCAGGGAAATGCAGGGGTTGGGCTGGAAATGCAGGTAGAAACTAGTGCCTCCCCTGGACATGGGAGGTAATTAGCGGAATTCCCCCTGCGAGGCAAAAACCTGTGACACCTGACAGCTGCATGGAAGTCTGCGCCAAACCTCCCTCACACACTCGGCCTTGTTGCGGAATTCTGAGTTTGGGGGAGTTTGCGTCTTCAATCTGAAGGGCCTGGGATCTCCTAGGAGAATTCCGCGTGTCTTCCCCGAGTTTCTCTTATTGCGGGCTTACGGCGAAGGGCAGGGTTAGGCCTGGAAATGCAGGTAGCATCTAGTGCCTCACCCTGGACAGTGGAGGTATTAGATGACTTCCCCCTGCCAGGCAACACCTGTGACCCCTGGCAGCTGGGTGGAGGTTGGCCCCAAACTTCCCACTCTATCGGATTTCTTCCGGAAGTCTGAGTGTGGGGAGGTTCCGTCTTCAGTCTGCAGCGCCTGGTATCTCCTAGGAGCCCGCCGCGTGTCTTCCCCTAGTGTCTATTAGTGCGGGGTGCCGGGGAAATTCGGGGCGTTGGGCTGGAAATACAGGTAGCATCAAGTGCCTCCCCCTGGACCGGGGAGGTAATTAGCGGACTTCCCCCTGTCAGGCAACACCTGTGACACCAGGCACCTGCGTGGAGTTCGGCCCCAACCCTCCCGCACACACTCGGCCGTGTTCCGGAATTCTGAGTGTGGGGAGGTTCCGTCGTCTGTTTGCAGCGCCTGGGATCTCCTAGGAGCACTCCACGTGTCTTCCCCGAGTGTCTCCGTGTGCGGGTTTCCAGGGAAATGCGGGGATGGGCTGGACATGCAGGTAGCATGTAGTGCCTCACCCTTGACAGGGCAGGTAATTAGCAGAATTCCCCCCTGCCATTCAACACCTGTGACACCAGGCAGCTGCGTGGAGTTCTGCCCCAAATCTCCCCCACACACTCGGCCGTGTTCCGGAATTCTGAGTGTGTGGAGTTTACATCTTCTGTCTGCAGTGCCTGGGATCTCCTAAGAGCCCTCCGCGTGTCTTCCCTCGAGTGTCTCCTAGTGCCGGCTACCTGGGAAATGTGGGGGTTGGGCTGGACAATGCAGGTAGAATCTAGTGCCTCCACCTGGACAGGGGAGGTAATTAGCGGACTTCGCCCTGCCAGGCAACACCTGTGACACCAGGCAGCTGCGTGGATTGCGGGCCCCTAATTACTCCCCCACACACTCGGCCCATGATCCGGAATTCTGAGCCTGGGGAGGTTCCGTCTTCTGTCTGCAGCGCTGGTGGATCTCCTAGGAGCCTTCTGCGTGTCTTCAACTTTGTCTCTTTGTGCGGGATGACGGGGAAAGGCAGGGGTTGTTGCTGGAAAAGCAGGTAGCATCTAGTACCCTGCCCCTGGACAGGGGAGGAAATTAGCGGAATTCCCCTTGCAAGGCAAAACCTGTGACCACCAGGAAGCTGCTTGGAGTTGGTCCCAAACCTCCCCCACACACTCGGCCGTGTTTCCGGAATTCTGATTGTGGGGAGGTTCCGACTTCTGTCTGCAGTGCCTGGGATCATGTAGGAGCCCACCGCGTGTCTTCCCCCGGTGTCTCTTAGTGCGGGATGTCGGGGAAAGGCGGGGGTTGGGCTGGAAATGCAGGTAGCATCTACTGCCTCCTCCTGGACTGGGGAGGTTATTAGCGTACTTCCCCCTGTCAGGCAACACCTGTGACCCCTGGCAGCTGCGTGGTGGTTGGCCCCAAACTTCCCCACACTATCGGATGTGTTCCGGAATTCTGAGTGTTGGGAGGTTCCGTCTTCAGTCTGCAGGGCTGGGATCTCCTAGGAGCCCGCCGCGTGTCTTCCCCTAGTGTCTATTAGTGCGGGATGCCGGGGAATTGCGGGGGTTGGTCTGGAAATGCAGGTAGCATCAAGTGCCTCCCCCTGGACAGGGATGTAATTAGCGGACTTCCCCCTGTCAGGCAACAACTGTGACACCAGGCAGCTGCGTGGAGGGTGGCCCTAAACCTCCCCGAAATACTCGGCCGTGTTCCGGAATTCTGAGTGTGGGGATGTTCCGTCTTTTGTCTGCAGCGCCTGAGAACTCCTGGATCACTCCGCCTCTCTTCCCTGAGTTTCTCCTAGTGCGGGCTGCCGGGGAAAGGCGGGGTTTGTGCTGGAAATGCAGGTAGCATCTCTTGCCTCCCCCTTGACAGGGAGGAAATTAGCGGAATTCCCCCTGCCATGAAACACCTGTGACACCAGGCAGCTGCGTGGAGTGAGGCCTCAAATATCCCCCACTCACTAGGCCGTGTTCCGGAATTCTGAGTTTGGGGAGGTTCCGTCTTCTGTCTGCAGCGCCTGAGATCTCCTAGGAGCCGTCCTCCTGTCTTCCCCGAGTGTCTCCTAGTGCGGGCTGCCAGGGAAATGCGGGTGTTGGGCTGGAAATGCAGGTAGAAACTAGTGCCTCCCCTGGACAGGGGTAATTAGCGG
>NW_022588682.1:0-11295 GCF_009834535.1 Camelus ferus | reverse complement strand
ATATGGGAAGGTTACTAGCTCAACTCGGGTTATAACAGTGAAAACTGCAGGAACTTCAACCGGCACTAGAAACAGACTGAGAAACCAGGTAAAAGTTTCTCCTGCACCCGTTCCCTTTGTGCTAGATGAACGAACATCTCTCCACATGCTCAGTTTTGAGATAAGTGTGTGTGAAAGCCGTCCTTCAACTAGCTTGTGGGAACACAAAGTTTCTTTTCAGTTTCCAACTACACTCCATACATATATATTGGAAGGTACTAGCTCCAACTCCTCCGTTTACAGTGAAAACTGCAGGAACTTCAAACCGGCACTAGGAAACAGACTGAGAAGTAGCTAAAAGTTTCTCTGCAAACCGTTCCCTTGTGCTAGGTGAACGAACGTCTCCCCACATGCTCAAGTTTTTAGAGATAGTGTGTGAAAGCCGTTGTTCAACTAGATTGTTGCGAACACAAAGTTTCTTTTCATTTCCAACTCCACTCCATAGATATATATGGGAAGGTACTAGCTCCAACTCCGTTTTACAGTGAAAACTGCAGGAAATTCAAACCGGCTCTAGGAAACAGACTGAGAAACCAGTATAAAGTTTCTCGCTGCAACCCGTTCCCTTGTGCTAGATGAACGAACGTCTCTCCACATGCTCATTTTGAGAGATAAGTGTGTGTGAAGAGTCCTTCAACTAGCTTGTTGGGAACACAAAGTTCTTTTCAGTTTCCAACTCCACTCTATACATATATATGGGAAGGTACAAGCTCCAACTCGGTTTACAGTGAAAACTGCACTAACTTCATCACCGGCACTAGGAAACACTGAGAATGTAGACTAAAAAGTTTCTCCTGCAAACCGTTCCCCTTGTGCTAGGTGAACGAACGTCTCCCCACATGCTCAGTTTGAGAGATAAGTGTGTGTGAAAAATACTTCAACAAGCTTGTTGGGAACACAAAGTTCTTTTCAGTTTCCAACTCCACTCAAATATATATGGTAAGGTACTATCTCCAACTCGGATTTACAGTGAAAACTGCAGGAACTTCAAACCGGCACTAGGAAACAGACTGAGAAATCAGAGTAAAATAGTTTCCCTGCAACCTTCCCGTTTGCTAGATGAACGAACGTCTCTCCACATGCTCAGTTTTGAAGATAAGTGTGTTGAAATCCGTCCTTCAAATAGCTTGTTGGGAACACAAAGTTTCTTTTCAGTTTCCAACTCCACTCCATACATATATATGGGAAGTACTAGCTTCAACTCGGATTGTACAAGTGAAACTGCAGGAACTCTCAAACCGGCCACTAGGCAAACACGAATGAGAAACAAGGTAATAAAAGTTTCTCCTGCAACCGTTCCCCTTTTTGCTAGATGAACGAACGTCTCTCCACATGCTCAGTTTGGAGAGATAAGTGTGTGTGGAAAGCCGTCCTTCAACTAGCTTGTTGGGAACACAAAGTTTCTTTTCAGTTTCCAACTCCACTCCATAGCATATATATGGGAAGGTACTAGATCCAACTCCGTTTTACAGTGAAAACTGCAGGAACTTCAAACCGGCACTAGGAAACAGACTGAGAAACCAGAGTAAAAGTTTCCTCCTGCAACCCGTTCCCTTTGTGCTAGATGAACGAACGTCTCTCCACATGCTCAATTTTGAGAGATAAGTGTGTGTGAAAGCAGTCCTTCAACTAGCTTGTTGGGAACACAAAGTTTCTTTTCAGTTTCCAACTCCACTCCATACATATATATGGGAAGGTACTAGCTCCAACTCCGTTTTACAGTGAAAACTGCAGGAACTTCAAACCGGCACTAGGAAACAGACTGAGAAACCAGAGTAAAAGTTTCTCCTGCAACCCGTTCCCTTTGTGCTAGATGAACGAACGTCTCTCCACATGCTCAGTTTTGAGAGATAAGTGTGTGTGAAAGCCGTCCTTCAACTAGCTTGTTGGGAACACAAAGTTTCTTTTCAGTTTCCAACTCCACTCCATACATATATATGGGAAGGTACTAACTCCAACTCGGATTTACAGTGAAAACTGCAGGAACTTCAAACCGGCACTAGGAAACAGACTGAGAAACCAGAGTAAAAGTTTCCCCTGCAACCCGTTCCCTTTGTGCTAGATGAACGAACGTCTCTCCACATGCTCAGTTTTGAGAGATAAGTGTGTGTGAAAGCCGTCCTTCAACTTGCTTGTTGGGAACACAAAGTTTCTTTTCAGTTTCCAACTCCACTCCATACATATATATGGGAAGGTACTAGCTCCAACTCCGTTTTACAGTGAAAACTGCAGGAACTTCAAACCGGCACTAGGAAACAGACTGAGAAACCAGAGTAAAAGTTTCTCCTGCACCCCGTTCCAATTTTGCTAGATGAACGAACGTCTCTCCACATGCTCAGTTTTGGGAGATAAGTGTGTGTGAAAGCCGTCCTTCAACTAGCTTGTTGGGAACACAAAGTTTCTTTTCAGTTTCCAACTCCACTCCATAGATATATATGGGAAGGTACTAGCTCCAACTCCGTTTTACAGTGAAAACTGCAGGAACTTCAAACCGGCACTAGGAAACAGACTGAGAAACCAGAGTAAAAGTTTCTCCTGCAACCCGTTCCCTTTGTGCTAGATGAACGAACGTCTCTCCACATGCTCAGTTTTGAGAGATAAGTTTGTGTGAAAGAAGTACTTCAACTAGCTTTTTGGGAACACAAAGTTTCTTTTCAGTTTCCAACTCCACTCCATACATATATATGGGAAGGTACTAGCTCCAACTCGGTTTAACAGAGAAAACTGCAGTAACTTCAAACCGGCACTAGGAAACAGACTGAGAAAGCAGAGTAAAAGTTTCTCCTGCAAACCGTTCCCTTTGTGCTAGATGAACGAACGTCTCTCCACATGCTCAGTTTTGAGAGATAAGTGTGTGTGAAAGCCGTCCTTCAACTAGCTTGTTGGGAACACAAAGTTTCTTTTCAGTTTCCAACTCCACTCCATACATATATATGGGAAGGTACTAGCTCCAACTCGGTTTTACAGTGAAAACTGCAGGAACTTCAAACCGGCACTAGGAAACAGACTGAGAAACCAGAGTAAAAGTTTCTCCTGCACACCGTTCCAATTGTGCTAGATGAACGAACGTCTCTCCACATGCTCAGTTTTGAGAGATAAGTGTGTGTGAAAGAAGTCCTTCAACTAGCTTGTTGGGAACACAAAGTTTCTTTTCAGTTTCCAACTCCACTCCATACATATATATGGGAAGGTACTAGCTCCAACTCCGTTTTACAGTGAAAACTGCAGGAACTTCAAACCGGCACTAGGAAACAGACTGAGAAAACAGAGAAAAAGTTTCTCCTGCAACCCGTTCGCTTTTTTGCTAGATGAACGAACGTCTCCCCACATGCTCAGTTTTGAGAGATAACTGTGTGTGTGAAAAAGTACTTCAACTAGCTTGTTGGGAACACAAAGTTTCTTTTCAGTTTCCAACTCCACTCCATACATATATATGGGAAGGTACTAGCTCCAAATCGGATTTACAGTGAAAACTGCAGGAACTTCAAACCGGCACTAGGAAACAGACTGAGAAAACAGAGAAAAAGTTTCTCCTGCAACCCGTTCCCTTTTTTGCTAGATGAACGAACGTCTCTCCACATGCTCAGTTTTGAGAGATAAGTGTCTGTGAAAGCCGTCCTTCAACTAGCTTGTTGGGAACACAAAGTTTCTTTTCAGTTTCCAACTCCACTCCATACATATATATGGGAAGGTACTAGCTCCAACTCCGTTTTACAGTGAAAACTGCAGGAACTTCAAACCGGCACTAGGAAACAGACTGAGAATAAAGAGTAAAAGTTTCTCCTGCAACCCGTTCCCTTTGTGCTAGATGAACGAACGTCTCTCCACATGCTCAGTTTTGAGAGATAAGTGTGTGTGAAAGAAGTACTTCAACTAGCTTGTTGGGAACAGAAAGTTTCTTTTCAGTTTCCAACTCCACTCTATACATATATATGGGAAGGTACTAGCTCCAACTCGGTTTAACAGAGAAAACTGCAGTAACTTCAAACCGGCACTAGGAAACAGACTGAGAAAGCAGAGTAAAAGTTTCTCCTGCAAACATTTCCCTTTGTGCTAGATGAACGAACGTCTCTCCACATGCTCAGTTTTGAGAGATAAGTGTGTGTGAAAGCAGTCCTTCTACTAGATTGTTGGGAACACAAAGTTTCTTTTCAGTTTCCAACTCCACTCCATACATATATATGGGAAGGTACTAGCTCCAACTCCGTTTTACATTGAAAACTGCAGGAACTTCAAACCGGCACTAGGAAACAGACTGAGAAACCAGAGTAAAAGTTTCTCCTGCACCCCGTTCCAATTGTGCTAGATGAACGAACGTCTCTCCACATGCTCAGTTTTGGGAGATAAGTGTGTGTGAAAGCCGTTGTTCAACTAGCTTGTTGCGAACACAAAGTTTCTTTTCAGTTTCCAACTCCACTCCATAGATATATATGGGAAGGTACTAGCTCCAACTCCGTTTTACAGTGAAAACTGCAGGAACTTCCAACCGGCACTAGGAAACAGACTGAGAAACCAGAGTAAAAGTATTTCCTGCATCCCGTTCCCTTTGTGCTAGATGAACGAACGTCTCTCCACATGCTCAATTTTGAGAGATAAGTGTGTGTGAAAGAAGCCCTTCAACTAGCTTGTTGGGAACACAAAGTTTCTTTTCAGTTTCCAACTACACTCCATACATATATATGGGAAGGTATTAGCTCCAACTCAGTTTAACAGTGAAAACTGCAGTAACTTCAAACCGGCACTAGGAAACAGACTGAGAAACCAGAGTAAAAGTTTCTCCTGCAAACCGTTCCCTTTGTGCTAGATGAACGAACGTCTCTCCACATGCTCAGTTTTGAGAGATAAGTGTGTGTGAAAGCAGTCCTTCTACTAGATTGTTGGGAACACAAAGTTTCTTTTCAGTTTCCAACTCCACTCCATACATATATACGGGAAGGTACTAGCTCCAACTCGGATTTACAGTGAAAGCTGCAGGAACTTCAAACCGGCACTAGGAAACAGACTGAGAAACCAGAGTAAAAGTTTCTCTTGCAACCCGTTCCCTTTGTACTAGATGAACGAACGTCTCTCCACATGCTCAGTTTTGAGAGATAACTGTGTGTGAAAAAGTACTTCAACTAGCTTGTTGGGAACACAAAGATTCTTTTCAGTTTCCAACTCCACTCCATACATATATATGGTAAGGTACTATCTCCAACTCGGATTTACAGTGAAAACTGCAGGAACTTCAAACCGGCACTAGGAAACAAACTGAGAAAACAGAGTAAAAGTTTCTCCTGCAACCCGTTCCCTTTTTTGCTAGATGAACGAACGTCTCTCCACATGCTCAGTTTTGAGAGATAAGTGTGTGTGAAAGCCGTCCTTCAAATAGCTTGTTGGGAACACAAAGTTTCTTTTCAGTTTCCAACTCCACTCCATACATATATATGGGAAGGTACTAGCTTCAACTCGGTTTTACAGTGAAAACTGCAGGAACTTCAAACCGGCACTAGGAAACAGACTGAGAAACCAGAGTAAAAGTTTCTCCTGCAACCCGTTCCCTTTGTGCTAGATGAACGAACGTCTCTCCACATGCTCAGTTTTGAGAGATAAGTGTGTGTGAAAGCCGTCCTTCAACTAGCTTGTTGGGAACACAAAGTTTCTTTTCAGTTTCCAACTACACTCCATACATATATATTGGAAGGTACTAGCTCCAACTCCGTTTTACAGTGAAAACTGCAGGAACTTCAAACCGGCACTAGGAAACAGACTGAGAAACCAGAGTAAAAGTTTCTCCTGCAACACGTTCCAATTGTGCTAGATGAACGAACGTCTCTCCACATGCTCAGTTTTGGGAGATAAGTGTGTGTGAAAGCCGTTGTTCAACTAGCTTGTTGCGAACACAAAGTTTCTTTTCAGTTTCCAACTCCAATCCATAGATATATATGGGAAGGTACTAGCTCCAACTCGGTTTTACAGTGAAAACTGCAGGAACTTCCAACCGGCACTAGGAATCAGACTGAGAAACCAGAGTAAAAGTATCTCCTGCATCCCGTTCCCTTTGTGCTAGATGAACGAACGTCTCTCCACATGCTCAATTTTGAGAGATAAGTGTGTGTTAAAGTAGTCCTTCTACTAGATTGTTGGGAACACAAAGTTTCTTTTCAGTTTCCAACTCCACTCCATACATATATACGGGAAGGTACTAGCTCCAACTCGGATTTACAGTGAAAGCTGCAGGAACTTCAAACCGGCACTAGGAAACAGACTGAGAAACCAGAGTAAAAGTTTCTCTTGCAACCCGTTCCCTTTGTGCTAGATGAACGAACGTCTCTCCACATGCTCAGTTTTGAGAGATAAGTGTGTGTGAAAGAAGTCCTTCAACTAGCTTGTTGGGAACACAAAGTTTCTTTTCAGTTTCCAACTCCACTCCATACATATATATGGGAAGGTACTAGCTCCAACTCCGTTTTACAGTGAAAACTGCAGGAACTTCAAACCGGCACTAGGAAACAGACTGAGAAACCAGAGTAAAAGTTTCTCCTGCACCCCGTTCCAATTGTGCTAGATGAACGAACGTCTCCCCACATGCTCAGTTTTGAGAGATAAGTGTGTGTGAAAAAGTACTTCAACTAGCTTGTTGGGAACACAAAGTTTCTTTTCAGTTTCCAACTCCACTCCATACATATATATGGTAAGGTACTATCTCCAACTCGGATTTACAGTGAAAACTGCAGGAACTTCAAACCGGCACTAGGAAACAAACTGAGAAAGCAGAGTAAAATTTCTCCTGCAAACATTTCCCTTTGTGCTAGATGAACGAACGTCTCTCCACATGCTCAGTTTTGAGAGATAAGTGTGTGTGAAAGCAGTCCTTCTACTAGATTGTTGGGAACACAAAGTTTCTTTTCGGTTTCCAACTCCACTCCATACATATATATGGGAAGGTACTAGCTCCAACTCCGTTTTACAGTGAAAACTGCAGGAACTTCAAACCGGCACTAGGAAACAGACTGAGAAACCAGAGTAAAAGTTTCTCCTGCACCCCGTTCCAATTGTGCTAGATGAACGAACGTCTCTCCACATGCTCAGTTTTGGGAGATAAGTGTGTGTGAAAGCCGTTGTTCAACTAGCTTGTTGCGAACACAAAGTTTCTTTTCAGTTTCCAACTCCACTCCATAGATATATATGGGAAGGTACTAGCTCCAAATCCGTTTTACAGTGAAAACTGCAGGAAATTCCAACCGGCACTAGGAAACAGACTGAGAAACCAGAGTAAAAGTATCTCCTGCATTCCGTTCCCTTTGTGCTAGATGAACGAACGTCTCTCCACATGCTCAATTTTGAGAGATAAGTGTGTGTGAAAGAAGTCCTTCAACTAGCTTGTTGGGAACACAAAGTTTCTTTTCAGTTTCCAAATACACTCCATACATATATATGGGAAGGTATTAGCTCCAACTCAGTTTAACAGTGAAAACTGCAGTAACTTCAAACCGGCACTAGGAAACAGACTGAGAAACCAGAGTAAAAGTTTCCCCTGCAAACCGTTCCCTTTGTGCTAGATGAACGAACGTCTCTCCACATGCTCAGTTTTGAGAGATAAGTGTGTGTGAAAGCAGTCCTTCTACTAGATTGTTGGGAACACAAAGTTTCTTTTCAGTTTCCAACTCCACTCCGTACATATATACGGGAAGGTACTAGCTCCAACTCGGATTTACAGTGAAAGCTGCAGGAACTTCAAACCGGCACTAGGAAACAGACTGAGAAACCAGAGTAAAAGTTTCTCTTGCAACCCGTTCCCTTTGTGCTAGATGAACGAACGTCTCTCCACATGCTCAGTTTTGAGAGACAAGTGTGTGTGAAAGAAGTCCTTCAACTAGCTTGTTGGGAACACAAAGTTTCTTTTCAGTTTCCAACTCCACTCCATACATATATATGGGAAGGTACTAGCTCCAAATCCGTTTTACAGTGAAAACTGCAGGAACTTCAAACCGGCACTAGGAAACAGACTGAGAAACCAGAGTAAAAGTTTCTCCTGCACCCCGTTCCAATTGTGCTAGATGAACGAACGTCTCCCCACATGCTCAGTTTAGAGAGATAAGTGTGTGTGAAAAAGTACTTCAACTAGCTTGTTGGGAACACAAAGTTTCTTTTCAGTTTCCAACTCCACTCCATACATATATATGGTAAGGTACTATCTCCAACTCGGATTTACAGTGAAAACTGCAGGAACTTCAAACCGGCACTAGGAAACAAACTGAGAAAACAGAGTAAAAGTTTCTCCTGCAACCCGTTCCCTTTTTTGCTAGATGAACGAACGTCTCTCCACATGCTCAGTTTTGAGAGATAAGTGTGTGTGAAAGCCGTCCTTCAAATAGCTTGTTGGGAACACAAAGTTTCTTTTCAGTTTCCAACTCCACTCCATACATATATATGGGAAGGTACAAGCTTCAACTCGGTTTTACAGTGAAAACTGCAGGAACTTCAAACCGGCACTAGGAAACAGACTGAGAAACCAGAGTAAAAGTTTCTCCTGCAACCCATTCCCTTTGTGCTAGATGAACGAACGTCTCTCCACATGCTCAGTTTTGAGAGATAAGTGTGTGTGAAAGCCGTCCTTCAACTAGCTTGTTGGGAACACAAAGTTTCTTTTCAGTTTCCAACTACACTCCATACATATATATTGGAAGGTACTAGCTCCAGCTCCGTTTTACAGTGAAAACTGCAGGAACTTCAAACCGGCACTAGGAAACAGACTGAGAAACCAGAGTAAAAGTTTCCCCTGCACCCCGTTCCAATTGTGCTAGATGAACGAACGTCTCTCCATATGCTCAGTTTTGGGAGATAAGTGTGTGTGAAAGCCGTTGTTCAACTAGCTTGTTGCGAACACATAGTTTCTTTTCAGTTTCCAACTCCACTCCATAGATATATATGGGAAGGTACTAGCTCCAACTCCGTTTTACAGTGAAAACTGCCGGAACTTCAAACCGGCACTAGGAAACAGACTGAGAAACCAGAGTAAAAGTTTCTCCTGCAACCCGTTCCCTTTGTGGTAGATGAACGAACGTCTCTCCACATGCTCAATTTTGAGAGATAAGTGTGTGTGAAAGAAGTCCTTCAACTAGCTTGTTGGGAACACAAAGGTTCTTTTCAGTTTCCAACTCCACTCTATACATATATATGGGAAGGTACAAGCTCCAACTCGGTTTAACAGTGAAAACTGCAGTAACTTCATACCGGCACTAGGAAACAGACTGAGAAAGTAGAGTAAAAGTTTCTCCTGCAAACCGTTCCCTTTGTGCTAGGTGAACGAACGTCTCCCCACATGCTCAGTTTTGAGAGATAAGTGTGTGTGAAAAAGTACTTCAACAAGCTTGTTGGGAACACAAAGTTTCTTTTCAGTTTCCAACTCCACTCCATACATATATATGGTAAGGTACTATCTCCAACTCGGATTTACAGTGAAAACTGCAGGAACTTCAAACCGGCACTAGGAAACAAACTGAGAAAACAGAGTAAAAGTTTCTCCTGCAACCCGTTCCCTTTTTGCTAGATGAACGAACGTCTCTCCACATGCTCAGTTTTGAGAGATAAGTGTGTGTGAAAGCCGTCCTTCAACTAGCTTGTTGGGAACACAAAGTTTCTTTTCAGTTTCCAACTCCACTCCATACATATATATGGGAAGGTACTAGCTTCAACTCGGTTTTACAGTGAAAACTGCAGGAACTTCAAACCGGCACTAGGAAACAGACTGAGAAACCAGAGTAATAGTTTCTCCTGCACCCCGTTCCAATTGTGCTAGATGAACGAACGTCTCCCCACATGCTCAGTTTTGAGAGATAATTGTGTGTGAAAAAGTGCTTCAACTAGCTTGTTGGGAACACAAAGTTTCTTTTCAGTTTCCAACTCCACTCCATACATATATATGGTAAGGTACTATCTCCAACTCGGATTTACAGTGAAAACTGCAGGAACTTCAAACCGGCACTAGGAAACAAACTGAGAAAACAGAGTAAAAGTTTCTCCTGCAACCCGTTCCCTTTTTTGCTAGATGAACGAACGTCTCTCCACATGCTCAGTTTTGAGAGATAAGTGTGTGTGAAAGCCGTCCTTCAAATAGCTTGTTGGGAACACAAAGTTTCTTTTCAGTTTCCAACTCCACTCCATACATATATATGGGAAGGTACTAGCTTCAACTCGGTTTTAACAGTGAAAACTGCAGGAACTTCAAACCGGCACTAGGAAACAGACTGAGAAACCAGAGTAAAAGTTTCTCCTGCAACCCGTTCCCTTTGTGCTAGATGAACGAACGTCTCTCCACATGCTCAGTTTTGAGAGATAAGTGTGTGTGAAAGCCGTCCTTCAACTAGCTTGTTGGAACACAAAGTTTCTTTTCAGTTTCCAACTCCACTCCATACATATATATTGGAAGGTACTAGCTCCAACTCCGTTTTACAGTGAAAACTGCAGGAACTTCAAACCGGCACTAGGAAACAGACTGAGAAACCAGAGTAAAAGTTTCTCCTGCACCCCGTTCCATTGTGCTAGATGAACGAACGTCTCTCCACATGCTCAGTTTTGGGAGATAAGTGTGTGTGAAAGCCGTTGTTCAACTAGCTTGTTGCGAACACAAAGTTTCTTTCAGTTTCCAACTCCACTCCATAGATATATATGGGAAGGTACTAGCTCCAACTCCGTTTTACAGTGAAAACTGCAGGAACTTCAAACCGGCACTAGGAAACAGACTGAGAAACCAGAGTAAAAGTTTCTCCTGCAACCCGTTCCCTTTGTGCTAGATGAACGAACGTCTCTCCACATGCTCAATTTTGAGAGATAAGTGTGTGTGAAAGAAGTCCTTCAACTAGCTTGTTGGGAACACAAAGGTTCTTTTCAGTTTCCAACTCCACTCTATACATATATATGGGAAGGTACAAGCTCCAACTCGGTTTAACAGTGAAAACTGCACTAACTTCATACCGGCACTAGGAAACAGACTGAGAAAGTAGACTAAAAGTTTCTCCTGCAAACCGTTCCCCTTGTGCTAGGTGAACGAACGTCTCCCCACATGCTCAGTTTTGAGAGATAAGTGTGTGTGAAAAGTACTTCAACAAGCTTGTTGGGAACACAAAGTTTCTTTTCAGTTTCCAACTCCACTCAATACATATATATGGTAAGGTACTATCTCCAACTCGGATTTACAGTGAAAACTGCAGGAACTTCAAACCGGCACTAGGAAACAAACTGAGAAAACAGAGTAAAAGTTTCTCCTGCCACCCG
>NW_022588681.1:0-11307 GCF_009834535.1 Camelus ferus | reverse complement strand
TGGGTTCTCAGTCTGTTCCTAGTGCCGGTTTGAAGTACCTGAAAATTTCACTGTAACCGAGTTGGAGCTAGTACTCCCATATATATGTATGGAGTGGAGTTTGCAACTGAAAAAAACTTTGTGTTCCCAACAGCTAGGTGAAGGACGGCTTTCACACACACTTATTTCTCAGAACTGAGCATGTGGAGAGACGTTCGTTCATCTAGCACAAAGGGAACGGGTTGCAAGAGAAACTTTACTCTGGTTTCTCGTCTGTTTCCTAGTGCCGGTTTGAAGTTCCTGCAGTTTTCACTGTAAAACCGAGTTGGAGCTAGTACCCCCATATATATGTATGGAGTGGAGTTTGCAAGTGAAAAGAATCTTTGTGTTCCCTACAAGCTAGGTGAAAGACGGCTTTCACACACACTTATCTCTCAAAACTGAGCATGTGGAGAGACGTTCGTTCATCTAGCACAAAGGGAACGGGTTGCAGGAGAAATATTTACTCTGGGTTTTCATTTTGTTTACTAGGGCCGGTTTGAAGTTCCTGCAGATTTCACTGTAAAACAGAGTTGGAGCTAGTACCTCACCATATATATGTATGGATTGGAGATTGCAACTGAAAAGTAACTTTGTGTTCCCAACAAGCTAGGTGAAGGACGGCTTTCACACACAGTTATCTCTCAGAACTGAGCATGTGGAGAGACGTTCGTTCATCTAGCACAAAGGGAACGGGTTGCAGGAGAAACTTTTCCTCTATTTTCTCAGTCTTGTTCCTAGTGCCGGTTTGAAGTTCCTGCATTTTGCACTCTAAAACCGAGTTGGAGCTAGTACCTCCCCATATATATGTATGCAGTGGAGTTTGCAAGTGAAAAGAAACTTTGTGTTCCCAGCAAGCTAGGTGAAGGACGGCTTTCACAAACACTTATCTCTCAGAACTGAGCATGTGGAGAGACGTTCGTTCATCTAGCACAAAGGGAACGGGTTGCAGGAGAATCTTTAACTCTGGTTTCTCAGTCTGTTTCCTAGTGCCGGTTTGAATTTCCTGCAGTTTTCACTGTAAAAACGAGTTGGAGCTAGTACCTCCCCATATATATGTATGGAGTGGAGTTTGCAAGTGAAAAGAAACTTTGTGTTCCCAACAAGCTAGGTGAAGGACGGCTTTCACACACAATTATCTCTCAGAAGTGAGCATGTGAGAGACGTTCGTTCATCTAGCACAAAGGGAATGGGTTGCAGAAGAAACTTTTTCTCTGGATTCTCAGTCTGTTTCCTAGTGCCGGTTTCAAGTTCCTGCAGTTTTCCCTGTAAAACAGAGTTGGAGATAGTATCTCCCCATATATATGTATGGAGTGGAGTTTGCAACTGAAAAGAAACTTTGTGTTCCCAACAAGCTAGGTGATGTACGGCTTTCACACACACTTATCTCTCAGAACTAAGCATGAGGAGAGACGTTCGTTCATCTAGCACAAAGGGAACGGGTGGCAGGAAAAACTTTTCTCGGGTTTCTCAGTCTGTTTCCTAGTGCCGGTTTGAAGTTCCTGCAGATTTCATTGTAAAACCGAGTTGTAGCTAGTACCTCCCCATATATATGTATGGAGTGGAGTATGCAAATGAAAAGAAATTTTTTGTTCCTAACAAGCTAGGTGAAGGACGGCTTTCACACAAACTTATCTCTCAGAACTGAGCATGTGGAGAGACGTTCTTTCATCTAGTACAAACGGAACGCGTGGCAGGAGAAACTTTTACTCTGGGTTCTCAGTCTGTTTCCTAGTGCCGGTTTGAAGTACCTGAAAATTTCACTGTAAAACCGAGTTGGAGCTAGTACCTCCCCATATATATGTATGCAGTGGTGTTTGCAAGTGAAAAGAAACTTTGTATTCCCTGCAAGCTATGTGAAGGACGGCTTTCACACACACTTATCTCTCAGAACTGAGCATGTGGAGAGACGTTCGTTCATCTAGCACAAAGGGAACGGGTGGCAGGAGAAACTTTTCTCAGGTTTCTCATTGTGTTTCCTAGTGCCGGTTTGAAGTTCTTGCAGATTTCACTGTAAAACCGAGTTGGAGCTTGTACCTCCCCATATATGTATGGATTGGAGTTTGCAACTGAAAAGTAACTTTGTGTTCCCAACAAGCTAGGTGAAGGACGGCTTTCACACACATTTATCTCTCAGAACTGAGCATGTAGAGAGACGTTCATTCATCTAGCACAAAGGGAACGGGTTGCAGGAGAAACTTTTCCTCTGGTTTCTCAGTCTGTTTCCTAGTGCCGGTTTGAAGTTCCTGCATTTTGCACTCTAAAACCGAGTTGGAGCTAGTACCTCCCCATATATATGTATGCAGTGGAGTTTGCAAGTGAAAAGAAACTTTGTGTTCCCAGCAAGCTAGGTGAAGGTCGGCTTTCACAAACACTTATCTCTCAGAACTGAGCATGTGGAGAGACGTTCGTTCATCTAGCACAAAGGGAACGGGTTGCAGTAGAAACTTTTTCTCTGGTTTCTCAGTCTGTTTCCTAGGGCCGGTTAGAAGTTCCTGCAGTTTTCACTGTAAAACCGAGTTGGAGCTAGTACCTCCACATATATATGTATGGAGTGGAGTTTGCAAGTGAAAAGAAACTTTGTGTTCCCAACAAGCTAGGTGAAGGACGGCTTTCACACGCACTTATCTCTCAGAAGTGAGCATGTGGAGAGACGTTCGTTCATCTAGCACAAAGGGAATGGGTTGCAGGAGAAACTTTTTCTCTGGTTTCTCAGTCTGTTTCCTAGTGCCGGTTTCAAGTTCCTGCAGTTTTCCCTGTAAAACAGAGTTGGAGATAGTACCTCCCCATATATATGTATGGAGTGGAGTTTGCAACTGAAAAGAAACTTTGTGTTCCCAACAAGCTAGGTGATGTACGGCTTTCAAACACACTTAACTCTTCAGAACTAAGCATGAGGAGAGACGTACGTTCATCTAGCACAAAGGGAACGGGTGGCAGGAAAAACTTTTTCTCGGGTTTCTCAGTCTGTTTCCTAGTGCCGGTTTGAAGTTCCTGCAGATTTCAGTGTAAAACCGAGTTGGAGCTAGTACCTCCCCATATATATGTATGGAGTGGAGTATGCAAATGAAAAGAAACTTTGTGTTCCTAACAAGCTAGTTGAAGGACGGCTTTCACACACACTTATCTCTCAGAACTGAGCATGTGGAGAGACGTTCGTTCATCTAGTACAAACGGAACGGGTTGCAGGAGAAACTTTTATTCTGGGTTCTCAGTCTGTTTCCTAGTGCCGGTTTGAAGTTCCTGAAAATTTCACTGTAAAACCGAGTTGGAGCTAGTACCTCCCCATATATATGTATGGAGTGGAGTTTGCAACTGAAAATAAACTTTGTGTTCCCAACAAGCTAGGTGAAGGACGGCTTTCACACACACTTATTTCTCAGAACTGAGCATGTGGAGAGACGTTCGTTCATCTAGCACAAAGGGAACGGGTTGCAGGAGAAACTTTTACTCTGGTTTCTCAGTCTGTTTCCTAGTGCCGGTTTGAAGTTCCTGGAGTTTACACTGTAAAAACGAGTTGGAGCTATTACCTCTCCATATATATATAAGGAGAGGAGTTGGCAACTGAAAAGAAACTTTGTGTTCCCAAGAAGCTAGGTGAAGGACGGCTTTAACACCCAATTATCTCTCAGAACTGAGCATGTGGAGAGACGTTCGTTCATCTAGCACAAAGGGAACGGGTTGCAGGAGAAACTTTAACTCTGTTTTCTCAGTCTGTTTCCTAGTGCCGGTTTGATGTTCCTGCACTTTTCACTGTAAAACCGAGTTGGAGCTAGTACCTCCACATATATATGTATGGAGTGGAGTTTGCAAGTGAAAAGAAACTTTGTGTTCCCAACAAGCTAGGTGAAGGACGGCTTTCACACACACTTTTCTCTCAGAACTGAGCATGTGGAGAGACGTTCGTTCATCTAGCACAAAGGGAACTGGGTGCAGGAGAAACTTTTACTCTGGTTTCTCAGTCTGTTTCCTAGTGCCGGTTTGAAGTTCCTGCAGATTTCACTGTAAAAACGAGTTGGAGCTAGTACTTCCCCATATATATGTATGGAGTGGAGTATGCAAGTGAAAAGAAATTTTGTGTTCCTAACAAGCTAGGTGAAGGACGGCTTTCACACACACTTATCTCTCAGAACTGAGCATGTGGAGAGACGTTCGTTCATCTAGCACAAAGGGAACGGGTTGCAGGAGAAACTTTTTCTCTGGTTTCTCAGTCTGTTTCCTAGTGCCGGTTTGAAGTTCCTGCAGTTTTCACTGTAAAACCGAGTTGGAGCTAGTACCTCCCCATATATATGTATGGAGTGGAGTTTGCAACTGAAAAGAAACTTTGTGTTCCCAACAAGCTAGGTGAAGGACGGCTTTCACACACACTTATCTCTCAGAAGTGAGCATGTGGAGAGACGTTCGTTCATCTAGCACAAAGGGAACGGGTTGCAGGAGAAACTTTTTACTCTGGTTTCTCAGTCTGTTTCCTAGTGCCGGTTTGAAGTTCCTGCAGTTTTCACTGTAAAACAGAGTTGGAGATAGTACCTCCCCATATATATGTATGGAGTGGAGTTTGCAACTGAAAAGAAACTTTGTGTTCCCAACAAGCTAGGTGAAGGACGGCTTTCACACACACTTATCTCTCAGAACTGAGCATGTGGAGAGACGTTCGTTCATCTAGCACAAAGGGAACGGGTTGCAGGAGAAACTTTTCCTCTGGTTTCTCAGTCTGTTTCCTAGTGCCGGTTTGAAGTTCCTGCATTTTGCACTCTAAAACCGAGTTGGAGCTAGTACCTCCCCATATATATGTATGCAGTGGAGTTTGCAAGTGAAAAGAAACTTTGTGTTCCCAGCAAGCTAGGTGAAGGACGGCTTTCACAAACACTTATCTCTCAGAACTGAGCATGTGGAGAGACGTTCGTTCATCTAGCACAAAGGGAACGGGTTGCAGGAGAAACTTTAACTCTGGTTTCTCAGTCTGTTTCCTAGTGCCGGTTTGAAGTTCCTGCAGTTTTCACTGTAAAACCGAGTTGGAGCTAGTACCTCCACATATATATGTATGGAGTGGAGTTTGCAAGTGAAAAGAAACTTTGTGTTCCCAACAAGCTAGGTGAAGGACGGCTTTCACACACACTTATCTCTCAGAAGTGAGCATGTGGAGAGACGTTCGTTCATCTAGCACAAAGGGAATGGGTTGCAGAAGAAACTTTTTCTCTGGTTTCTCAGTCTGTTTCCTAGTGCCGGTTTCAAGTTCCTGCAGTTTTCCCTGTAAAACAGGGTTGGAGATAGTACCTCCCCATATATATGTATGGAGTGGTGTTTGCAACTGAAAAGAAACTTTGTGTTCCCAACAAGCTAGGTGATGTACGGCTTTCAAACACACTTATCTCTCAGAACTAAGCATGAGGAGAGACGTTCGTTCATCTAGCACAAAGGGAACGGGTGGCAGGAAAAACTTTTACTCGGGTTTCTCAGTCTGTTTCCTAGTGCCGGTTTGAAGTTCCTGCAGATTACATTGTAAAACCGAGTTGGAGCTAGTACCTCCCCATATATATGTATGGAGTGGAGTATGCAAATGAAAAGAAATTTTGTGTTCCTAACAAGCTAGGTGAAGGACGGCTTTCACACACACTTATCTCTCAGAACTGAGCATGTGGAGAGACGTTCGTTCATCTAGTACAAACGAAACGGGTGGCAGGAGAAACTTTTACTCTGGGTTCTCAGTCTGTTTCCTAGTGCCGGTTTGAAGTTCCTGCAGTTTTCACTGTAAAACCGAGTTGGAGCTAGTACCTCCCCATATATATGTATGGAGTGGAGTTTGCAACTGAAAAGAAACTTTGTGTTCCCAACAAGCTAGGTGAAGGACGGCTTTCACACACACTTATTCTCAGAACTGAGCATGTGGAGAGACGTTCGTTCATCTAGCACAAAGGAACGGGTTGCAGGAGAAACTTTTCCTCTGGTTTCTCAGTCTGTTTCCTAGTGCCGGTTTGAAGTTCCTGCAGTTTTCACTGTAAAACCGAGTTGGAGCTAGTACCTCCCCATATATATGTATGGAGTGGAGTTTGCAAGTGAAAAGAAACTTTGTGTTCCCTACAAGCTAGGTGAAGGACGGCTTTCACACACACTTATCTCTCAGAACTGAGCATGTGGAGAGACGTTCGTTCATCTAGCACAAAGGGAACGGGTTGCAGGAGAAACTTTTACTCTGGTTTCTCAGTCTGTTTCCTAGTGCCGGTTTGAAGTTCCTGCAGATTTCACTGTAAAACCGAGTTGGAGCTAGTACCTCCCCATATATATGTATGGAGTGGAGTTTGCAACTGAAAAGAAACTTTGTGTTCCCAACAAGCTAGGTGAAGGACGGCTTTCACACACACTTATCTCTCAGAACTGAGCATGTGGAGAGACGTTCGTTCATCTAGCACAAAGGGAACGGGTTGCAGGAGAAACTTTTCTCTGGTTTCTCAGTCTGTTTCCTAGTGCCGGTTTGAAGTTCCTGCAGATTTCACTGTAAAACCGAGTTGGAGCTAGTACCTCCCCATATATATGTATGGAGTGGAGTTTGCAAGTGAAAAGAACTTTGTGTTCCCTAACAAGCTAGGTGAAGGACGGCTTTCACACACACTTATCTCTCAGAACTGAGCATGTGGAGAGACGTTCGTTCATCTAGCACAAAGGGAACGGGTTGCAGGAGAAACTTTACTCTGGGTTTCTCAGTCTGTTTCCTAGTGCCGGTTTGAAGTTCCTGCAGTTTTCACTGTAAAACCGAGTTGGAGCTAGTACCTCCCCATATATATGTATGGAGTGGAGTTTGCAACTGAAAGGAAACTTTGTGTTCCCAACAAGCTAGGTGAAGGACGGCTTTCACACACACTTATCTCTCAGAACTGAGCATGTGGAGAGACGTTCGTTCATCTAGCACAAAGGGAACGGGTTGCAGGAGAAACTTTTCCTCTGGTTTCTCAGTCTGTTTCCTAGTGCCGGTTTGAAGTTCCTGCAGTTTTCACTGTAAAACCGAGTTGGAGCTAGTACCTCCCCATATATATGTATGGAGTGGAGTTTGCAACTGAAAAGAAACTTTGTGTTCCCAACAAGCTAGGTGAAGGACGGCTTTCACACACACTTATCTCTCAGAACTGAGCATGTGGAGAGACGTTCGTTCATCTAGCACAAAGGGAACGGGTTGCAGGAGAAACTTTTACTCTGGTTTCTCAGTCTGTTTCCTAGTGCCGGTTTGAAGTTCCTGCAGTTTTCACTGTAAAACCGAGTTGGAGCTAGTACCTCCCCATATATATGTATGGAGTGGAGTTTGCAAGTGAAAAGAAACTTTGTGTTCCCAACAAGCTAGGTGAAGGACGGCTTTCACACACACTTATCTCTCAGAACTGAGCATGTGGAGAGACGTTCGTTCATCTAGCACAAAGGGAATGGGTTGCAGGAGAAACTTTTACTCTGGTTTCTCAGTCTGTTTCCTAGTGCCGGTTTGAAGTTCCTGCAGTTTTCACTGTAAAACCGAGTTGGAGCTAGTACCTCCCCATATATATGTATGGAGTGGAGTTTGCAACTGAAAAGAAACTTTGTGTTCCCAACAAGCTAGGTGAAGGTACGGCTTTCACAACACACTTATCTCTCAGAACTGAGCATGGGAGAGACGTTCGTTCATCTAGCACAAAGGGAACTGGTGCAGGAGAAACTTTTACTAGGGTTTCTCAGTCTGTTTCCTAGTGCCGGTTTGAAGTTCCTGCAGATTTCACTGTAAAAACGATTAGGAGCTTAGTACCTCCCCATATATATGTATGGAGTGGAGTATGCAAGTGAAAAGAAATTTTGTGTTCCTAACAAGCTAGGTGAAGGACGGCTTTCACACACACTTATCTCTCAGAAACTGAGCATGTGGAGAGACGTTCGTTCATCTAGCACAAAGGGAACGGGTTGCAGGAGAACTTTTACTCTGGGTTTCTCAGTCTGTTTCCTAGTGCCGGTTTGAAGTTCCTGCAGATTTCACTGTAAAACCGAGTTGGAGCTAGTACCTCCCCATATATATGTATGGATTGGAGTTAGCAACTGAAAAGTAACTTTGTGTTCCCAACAAGCTAGGTGAAGGACGGCTTTCACACACATTTATCTCTCAGAACTGAGCATGTGGAGAGACGTTCGTTCATCTAGCACAAAGGGAACGGGTTGCAGGAGAAACTTTTCCTCTGGTTTCTCAGTCTGTTTCCTAGTGCCGGTTTGAAGTTCCTGCATTTTGCACTCTAAAACCGAGTTGGAGCTAGTACCTCCCCATATATATGTATGCAGTGGAGTTTGCAAGTGAAAAGAAACTTTGTGTTCCCAAGCAAGCTAGGTGAAGGACGGCTTTCACAAACACTTATCTCTCAGAAACTGAGCATGTGGAGAGACGTTCGTTCATCTAGCACAAAGGGAACGGGTTGCAGGAGAAACTTTTACTCTGGTTTCTCAGTCTGTTTCCTAGTGCCGGTTTGAAGTTCCTGCAGTTTTCACTGTAAAACCGAGTTGGAGCTAGTACCTCCACATATATATGTATGGAGTGGAGTTTGCAAGTGAAAGGAAACTTTGTGTTCCCAACAAGCTAGGTGAAGGACGGCTTTCACACACACTTATCTCTCAGAAGTGAGCATGTGGAGAGACGTTCGTTCATCTAGCAAAAAAGGGAATGGGTTGCAGAAGAAACTTTTTCTCTGGATTCTCAGTCTGTTTCCTAGTGCCGGTTTCAAGTTCCTGCAGTTTTCCCTGTAAAACAGAGTTGGAGATAGTACCTCCCCATATATATATATGGAGTGGTGTTTGCAACTGAAACGAAACTTTGTGTTCCCAACAAGCTAGGTGATGTACGGCTTTCACACACACTTATCTCTCAGACTAAGCATGAGGAGAGACTTCGTTCATCTAGCACAAAGGGAACGGGTGGCAGGAAAACTTTTCCTCGGGTTTCTCAGTCTGTTTCCTAGTGCCGGTTTGAAGTTCCTGCAGATTTCATGTAAAACCGAGTTGGAGCTAGTTACCTCCCATATATATGTATGGAGTGGAGGTATGCCAATGAAAAGAAACTTTGTGTTCCCTAACAAGCTAGGTGAAGGACGGCTTTCACACACACTTATCTCTTCAGAACTGAGCATGTGGAGAGACGTTCGTTCATCTAGTACAAACGGAACGGGTTGCAGGAGAAAACTTTTACTTGGTTCTCAGTCTGTTTCCTAGTGCCGGTTTGAAGTTCCTGAAAATTTTCACTGTAAAACCGAGTTGGAGCTAGTACCTCCCATATATATGTATGGAGTGGAGTTTGCAAACTGAAAAGTAAACTTTGTGTTCCCAACAAGCTAGGTAAGGACGGCTTTCACACACACTTATCTTCTCAGAACTGAGCATGTGGAGAGAGCGTTCGTTCATCTAGCACAAAGGGAACGGGTTGCAGGAGAACTTTTACTCTGGTTTCTCAGTCTGTTTCCTAGTGCCGGTTTGAAGTTCCTGCAGTTTCACTTGTAAAACGCGTTGGAGCTAGTACCTCCCCATATATATGTATGAGTGGAGTTTGCAAGTGAAAAGAAACTTTGTGTTTCCCTACAAGCTAGGTGAAGGACGGCTTTCACACACACATTATCTCTCAGAACTGAGCATGTGGAGAGACGTTCGTTCATCTAGCACAAAGGGAACGGGTGGCAGGGAAAACTTTACTCTGGTTTCCTCAGTCTGTTTCCTAGTGCCGGTTTGAAGTTCCTGCAAGATTTCACTGTAAAACCGAGTTGGAGCTAGTACCTCCACATATATATGTATGGAGTGGAGTTTGCAAGTGAAAAGAAACTTTGTGTTCCCAACAATGTAGGTGAAGGACGGCTTTCACACACACTTTTCTCTCAGAAGTGAGCATGTGTATAGACGTTCTTTCATCTAGCACAAAGGGAATGGGTGGCAGGAGAAACTTTTACTCGTGTTTCTCAGGCTGTTTCCTAGTGCCTGTTTGAAGTTCCTGCAGATTTCACTGTAAAAACTAGTTGGAGCTAGTACTTCTCCATATATATGTATGGAGTGGAGTATGCAAGTGAAAAGAAATTTTGTGTTCCTAACAACCTAGTTGAAGGAGGGCTTTCACACACACTTATCTCTCAGAAGTGAGCATGTGGAGAGACGTTCGTTCATCTAGCACAAAGGGAACGGGTTGCAGGATAAACTTTAACTCTGGTTTCTCAGTCTGTTTCCTAGTGCCGGTTTGAAGTTCCTGCAGTTTTCACTGTAAAACCGAGTTGGAGCTTGTACCTCCACATATATATGTATGGAGTGGTGTTTGCAAGTGAAAAGAAACTTTGTGTTCCCAACAAGCTAGGTGAAGGACGGCTTTCACACACACTTATCTCTCAGAAGTGAGCATGTGGGAGAGACGTTCGTTCATCTAGCACAAAGGGAATGGGTTGCAGAAGAAACTTTTTCTCTGGATTCTCAGTCTGTTTCCTAGTGCCGGTTTCAAGTTCCTGCAGTTTTCCCTGTAAAACAGAGTTGGAGATAGTACCTCCCCATATATATGTATGGAGTGGAGTTTGCAACTGAAAAGAAACTTTGTGTTCCCAACAAGCTAGGTGATGTACGGCTTTCACACACACTTATCTCTCAGAACTAAGCATGAGGAGAAACGTTCGTTCATCTAGCACAAAGGGAACGGGTGGCAGAAAAAACTTTTCTCGGTTTTCTCAGTCTGTTTCCTAGTGCCGGTTTGAAGTTCCTGCAGATTTCATTGTAAAACCGAGTTGGAGCTAGTACCTCCCCATATATATGTATGGAGTGGAGTATGCAAATGAAAAGAAATTTTTTGTTCCTAACAAGCTAGGTGAAGGACGGCTTTCACACACACTTATCTCTCAGAACTGAGCATGTGGAGAGACGTTCGTTCATCTAGTACAAACGGAACGCGTGGCAGGAGAAACTTTTACTCTGGGTTCTCAGTCTGTTCCTAGTGCCGGTTGAAGTACCTGAAAATTTCACTGTAAAACCGAGTTGGAGCTAGTACTCCCATTATATGTATGGAGTGGAGTTTGCAACTGAAAATAAACTTTGTGTTCCCAACAAGCTAGGTGAAGGGACGGCTTTCACACACACTTATTTCTCAGAACTGAGCATGGAGAGACGTTCGTTCATCTAGCACAAAGGGAAGGGTTGCAAGAGAAACTTTTACTGGTTTCTCAGTCTGTTTCCTAGTGCCGGTTTGAAGTTCCTGCAGTTTTCACTGTAAAACCGAGTTGGAGCTAGTACCTCCCCATATATATGTATGGAGTGGAGTTTGCAAGTGAAAAGAAT
>NW_022588680.1:0-11318 GCF_009834535.1 Camelus ferus | reverse complement strand
CCACCATCAAACTGATCCCCCCAGAATTCTGCCCAGTTACCTTGGATCCATCAGCCGCAACAAGCCTCGTGGTGCACACCAACCATTCCCTGGAATCCAACCGGTACTGCCATCCCCCGTGGTTGATGCATCAAGACTGTGTTGGGGTGATGCTGCATTAGACGAGAGTTTCCTAATGGAAATGTGATCTATCCAGAGGATCCCATGGTCCTTTCTCTTCCTCTTTCCTTGTCAGACTGTATACACAGTACAAAGGAGGGAGAGTGGTCCAGGGTTCAGTTATGGATTCACACTATTTAAACTTTCTAAGAGTCACAGTACACAGAGACCCACTAAGTACGCATTTGTGTAATATCCATTCACCCAGATTACATATCCGTCTGTTGCCTTTCTGGCTGAAACACCCCACACTCTCAGAACATGGATCCAATTGGTTTTCATGGGGCTGAAAATTCCTAGAAATGAAACCAATCCCAACGTGCACTTTCCTAGTCTGTCAGCTTTTGCATCTTAGTACGAGTTTGCCAGAGCTACTTGTCTTTGTTATAGGCTTATGCCAATTTTTTCTCTACGGAGGGTAGAAGTAAGGCATTCGTTCATCTTGTTGGAAGGCCTTGTAAGATATAGTCCCGTTCTATGTACCCACTCGTATTCAAAACCGTCATGTTGGGTTGGCTCACGATAGCCACTTCTTGATCAGTATCTATGAATAGTAATGCACGCGTCTGTTTTCTGAATACAAGTGTGTTGAGTACATGCTAACAGCGATAATAGGTCGATGCGTGCTGAATGATCCTTGACATCACTTTGAGTATTTGTCTTGAATAATCATGGTTGTTTGGTATATGTCAGCCAACTGTAACCTTTTGGTGTTTGTTTGTTTGTCTGATTGTTGTTTTGCAAACACATTAGGCCATGCATCTCTCCGTTTGCTTCAGAGAGTCATGTAAGCTGATTCACTTAAGATAGTGCTTAAAATCACCTATGATTTCCTGCTACCCTCTCCCATCTTTAGGATTTTGATGTCCTCCTTGCCTTCTTCTTCTTACTTCTTTGCAACTCAGGCTCTTCTTGCATTTGCAATAATGGTTTTGTTATTTCCATTTCATCTTGCTACTTTTCTACTCAGGGTAGGATTCTCAATTTTTGTTTTAGGATCAGTCTCAAACTGCTGAATTCTTTTAAGGTTTGCCGGTCAGTGAAATTCCCTAGCTCTGCCGTTGTTATAAAGGTGGTCATTTGGCATAGGCTACCCTAGATTGCAGCTTTTTCTCATTCAGGATATGGTCTATGTCCTGGCACTCCTCCCCGTGCTGCAAAATTTCTGCCGAGATATCAGCTGAAACCCCTCTGGAGGTTCTGTTGTGACTAAGTTGCTTTCCTCGAGGTGCATTTTACATCACTGGGATGATCATGAAATTTGTTTATTTGAATTCTACAGCTGCTTGTTGGTCTATTGGTATTCCACCTCTTTTGGACGCTGTGTACTTCCTGAATTCGTATAGATGATACTTTCTTGGCTTTCAGCAAGTTTCATTCTGATTTTTCTACAAATTCCTTTTCAGAATTTATTATTTTATCTCTTGCTTTTCCATTTGGGAATCCTATGAGTCCTATTCTTACCTGCTTTGTCTTAACCCAGGATTCAACATTGATGTTAGCGTTGGTTTGCACTTGCTTTTCTGTGTCTTCTTCTGATGGAGGTATTTCAGTTCCCCTGTCTTCACAGTCATTCACGAGTCCCTCTGCATTATGTAGTCTGCTTAGGATTGACTTTAGCCCAGTTTTTATCTCATCCATTGAGTTTTCTGATACTATTGGGTTCTTCTTTAGAGTTTCTCTTCCCCTTTTCTGGTATTCTGCCTTTTGTGATTCTGAGGCATGGTGGTTCATCAGTGTTTTCCTCACCTCCATTTTCAGAGCTTGCTCTGGTATCGTTTTGCCGTTTAGTTGTTTGAAAGCTTATTTTTTGGGCCTTTAATCTCTTTGGAACTGAAAATGGTTCTTCCTGTTTCTTTTACTATGCTTCTTTTATTCTACAGGTCAGGTAATATCATGTATCTAATATAGACTTATAGGGCTTGTTTAAGTGCAAACTTTAGACTCTTTGGTGTACGCAATTCCATGGTATTTCTGTGAGGACAATTTTCCCTAGACCTTGATGCCATGCCCTGTTCCTGTGTGTGTTGTCTGGTATATCTCTAAATCCTGGTGTTGCCTTTGTTGTGATGAACACACCATACTGTTTCAGTTAGTAGAACCTCATTTTTATTACACTAATCTCACAATTCTGAAAGGGCACAGGGCACTTCCTCTAGTGGAAATGAAGCTTCTATAGGTTTTCAGCTCTGCATTCTTCTGTATGTCATTTTGAAGTGTCTCCAAAACAGCCAACAGAGAGTGCGCTTGTACTTTCTACTGCCATGGGAATGTCCCAATGTTACCAGTTCTTCCCAGAGCTTCTCTGTCTACAGAAACACCAGTGGAAGCATATGTATGGATGTCATACTTCAGGGCCTGCTGGGATGATCCCGCAGACCGACCTATGTGTCCTCGGTGCAGTACCCTGTCAGTGCCGTCCAAAATGTAGCATCTGCATTTGGGTGATAATGCTGTAAGAAATGCTTCATCTTCTCATGCTGTGGACTTTGACCACTCTTCCTAGTTCTCTCATTCTTGAGTAATGGGTTCACGAAGGCAACCACAGAGCTGTTCCGCATCCTCTGCCTCAAACCAGACTGTAATCCCAATCCAGGTTATGAATGTAGCAGATCCTAAATCTTTTAATTCTGATTTCAAACCCAAAGCCCCAGGAACCCTCAGTCCAGATGCATGATACCTCTGATTGAGCCCCACACGTGCTCTATTGGCAAAATGTCAAATTGGACCCTGGTCCTGCAGATGCAGTGGATGTGGCCATAGGACATATCGATAAACTCAACCTCACGCGCCAGTGCGGTTGCTGTCTCACTGAGGTCACAGTTCTCTTTGCTCTCTTGAAAGTACCCACCAAAACCCACAACGCACTCTAGATCCCTGAGTTGTGCGAGAGCCATCATCCGTAGCCCTATCCCTCTTTTTCCGCTGCCTCTGCTAGCTCAGATTTGGCAGCTCGGATCTTGGTCTCAGATTCAATTGTGGGGATATTTTGAGCTGATTTCTTTGAGTTCTGTCAGCCAAGCATCTGCTGTGCACTCTTCTAACACTCAGCGCATCACCTTCAATCCCATGCCTGCTGCCCGCTTGAGAGTGTGCTTCCAAGGAAAACAGAGTTTCACCTTTGATGCTCCATTACCAGAGGTCAGATCCTGCACTGGTTTCCATTCTCTACTTTGCCTTTTCCTGCTTCCGGTTTTTCTGAGGCCTCATCCTGTCTTTGGAAGTAACAGACCACTCTTAGGCAAGTGTCCTGTGCCAAGGGCTGGGTGAGTGTGTGTTTACAATATTTTGTGTATGGTAGCTAGTGAGAGCAGTTTGCACTTGTTCTCTTCCTACTGGGCATCGACAAATCAACACTTTTCACAAATAATTCACAGAAATTGGATATTAGTTTCGCTCCGTTTTCTTTACAGCCATGGTCGGAGTGATTTGTCCGAAGACTCCAGCTTTGACATTATGTTGATAAGGCAGTTGCAGTCTTTAAGAATGTTAATAGTATCGATTTACGTGTTTTGGGATTTATATGAAAGTGAAGTTAGTTTTTGAAAATTACCAAATCAACCTAGAAGCCAGACTTGACAATTTCTGTAAGATTTTGTCAGCTCTAAGGAAAAAACAGACAGTCTCAATGTAAAATAGCAGTCCAAATGTTTGAAGGGGACATGCCAACTCTTTTCTCTTGAAGCCTCCAACAACAAAAGGAACAATGAAATACCTATTGGAACCATGAAATAACCCCCAACCTGTGTTTCCCTTGTGCACCTGGTGCCCTTTACTCCCAATGACACATACTAGGCAATGTTGGCATTTCAAGGGGTAACATTCCTCTCTAGGAATATACAAGAAAATCTAAACAGAATATACACATTTAGGCTTGATTCCAAAAGCACCTAGAGGCATTTAACTATGAGAAACCTGCTGCAGCTATGCTAGGCTATTGAGAACCAGGTGCTCTTCTATCAGTGCTGAGAAGGCTTAATCATCCGATCATGTTGGGTAAAGCAATTTAACACAACCAAGTCTGCACCTCCAAGATATAGTGCACCCGGGGCTTGACGGAAGTGAATGACTGTCCACATAACCTGTGTCTTTAATGTGTTTGGCGACTTTTACAGTTCAGTTCACTATCTGACTTCTAATATTTTCCTGTAGTGTCCTGAAAATCTGAGGCCTAATACATATTCAAGTTCATTCAAAGATTCCCCTCACTTCCCACACTCCTTTCAGCCCAAAGAATACATAACCCCAGCATTTCCTGAATCTAGGGGAAGGTCATCATTTCTTTGTGTGAGCTAAGTATTCAATTCCTATCTATTTTAGTCGAGAGTATTTGACCTTTAAGGAGTTCACTGTTGTTCACCGAGTGTGAAGGAGGAGGAACTCTGATTCTAGTAGGGGCTTGCTCTCCTCCTACTGGATTCATTGCAGCTCAGGTTCTGATCCTTTGAAATGGATGCCTGAGTGGAGTGGAGGGAAGAGCATGTGATTGATAGCTAGGCACAAACGTGGGAATAGGCTTACCTGGGCTTGGTGCATTTCGGTCTGAATGATTCATAAATGCCCCTTGGGATGTGTGGATTCTCACGACCTCTTCCAAGAACATGAGCGCTTTTATCATCTCTGCCATCTCTTCTCTTTTAGACGTCAGGAATCTTGGACCCGTTCTTGGAGCAGAGAATCGAGTAACTTTCTCAAGGGCACGTTGACTCTCCGTATGTTTCTGCCAGTATCAGCGAGGTTCAGTAGGTCTCATGAATGTCTTTCGAGCCTGGTATTCTCTAGAGATGTCTCCATGCCGATATTCTCCACTGTAGCAGAACAACTTTCATCAATGTGTTCGCACATCTCCTCAATCCATGCAGCCAGTTTTTCTGCCAGCTTCTCTTCGTGTCTCCCATAAAGTCGACGTCAACAGGACTGGGCAAGTCTGAAACACCTCGGAGCCTCACCAGTAAGCTGATGACAGGCAGATCTTCCACTGTCTGCCCTTTCAGATTCTGGAAACTGACCCGTGAACTCAGGTCTTTGGGCAGCAGCAGTATCTCGAACTTACTCAGCTTCCCGAACAAAAGACCTAAGCCAATCTCCACATAGGGCAGCAGACCCACCATCAAACTGATCCACCCACAGAATTCTGCCCAGTTACCTTGGATCCACCAGCCGCAACAAGCCTCGTGGTACACACCAACATTCCACCTGGAATCCAACCGGTAACTGCCATCCCCAGTGGTTGATGCATCAAGTCAGTGTTGGGGGTGATGCTGCATTAGACGAGAGTTTCCTAAGGGAAATGTGATTCTATCCAGAAGGGTCCCATGGTCCTTTTCTCTTCCCTCTTTCCTTTTGTTCAGATCTGTATACACAGTACAAACGGAGGGAAGAGTGTCCATGATTCAGTTTATGGATTCACACCTATTAAACTTTCTAACAGTTCACATTACACAGAGACCAAATCAAGGAAACTCATGTTTGTGTAATATCCATTCACCCAGTTTACATATCCGTCTGTTGCTTTCTGCTGAAACACCCACACTCTCAGAACATGGATCCATTTGTTTCATGGGGGCTGAAATTCCTAGAAATGAAACCAATCCCAACGTGCACTTTCCTGTCTGTCTCTTTTGCACTTAGTACAGTTTTGCAGAGCTACTTGTCTTTGTTATAGGCTTATGCCATTTCTTCTCTACGTAGGGTAGAATAGGCATTCGTTCATCCTGTTGGAAGACTTGTAAGACTATATCCCGTTCTATGACCCACTCTTATTCAAAACCGTCATTTGGGTTGGCTCACGATATGCACTTCTGGATCAGTATCTATGAATAGTAATGCACGCGTCTGTTTTCTGAATACAAGTGTGTTGAGTACATGCTAACAGCGATAATAGGTCGATGCGTGCTGAATGATCCTTGACATCACTTTGAGTATTTTGTCTTGAATAATCATGGTTGTTTGGTATATGTCAGCCAACTGTAACCTTTTGGTGTTTGTTTGTTTGTCTGATTGTTGTTTTGCAAACACATTAGGCCATGCATCTCTCCTTTTGCTTCAGACAGACAGTCATGTAAGCTGATTCACTTAAGATAGTGCTTAAAATCACCTATGATTTCCTGCTACCCTCTCCCATCTTTAGGATTTTGATGTCCTCCTTGCCTTCTTCTTCTTACTTCTTTGCAACTCAGGCTCTTCTTGCATTTGCAATAATGGTTTTGTTATTTCCATTTCATCTTGCTACTTTTCTACTCAGGGTAGGATTCTCAATTTTTGTTTTAGGATCAGTCTCAAACTGCTGAATTCTTTTAAGGTTTGCCGGTCAGTGAAATTCCCTAGCTCTGCCGTTGTTATAAACGGCGGTCATTTGGCATAGGCTACCCTAGATTGCAGCTTTTTCTCATTCAGGATATGGTCTATGTCCTGGCACTCCTCCCCGTGCTGCAAAATTTCTGCCGAGATATCAGCTGAAACCCCTCTGGAGGTTCTGTTGTGACTAAGTTGCTTTCCTCGAGGTGCATTTTACATCACTGGGATGATCATGAAATTTGTTTATTTGAATTCTACAGCTGCTTGTTGGTCTATTGGTATTCCACCTCTTTTGGACGCTGTGTACTTCCTGAATTCGTATAGATGATACTTTCTTGGCTTTCAGCAAGTTTCATTCTGATTTTTCTACAAATTCCTTTTCAGAATTTATTATTTTATCTCTTGCTTTTCCATTTGGGAATCCTATGAGTCCTATTCTTACCTGCTTTGTCTTAACCCAGGATTCAACAGTGATGTTAGCGTTGGTTTGCACTTGCTTTTCTGTGTCTTCTTCTGATGGAGGGATTTCTGTTCCCCTGTCCTCACAGTCATTCACGAGTCCCTCTGCATTATGTAGTCTGCTTAGGATTGACTTTAGCCCAGTTTTTATCTCATCCATTGAGTTTTCTGATACTATTGGTTTCTTCTTTAGAGTTTCTCTTCCCCTTTTCTGGTATTCTGCCTTTTGTGATTCTGAGGCATGGTGGTTCATCAGTGTTTTCCTCACCTCCATTTTCAGAGCTTGCTCTGGTATCGTTTTGCCGTCTAGTTGTTTGAAAGCTTATTTTTTGGGCCTTCAATCTCTTTGGAACTGAAAATGGTACTTCCTGTTTCTTTTACTATACTTCTTTTACTCTACAGGTCAGGTACTATCATGTATCTAATATAGACTTATAGGGCTTGGTTAAGTGCAAACTTTAGACTCTTTGGTGTACGCAATTCCAAGGTATTTCTGTGAGGACAATTTTCCCTAGACCTTGATGCCATGCCCTGTTCCTGTGTGTGTTGTCTGGTATATCTCTAAATCCTGGTGTTGCCTTTGTTGTGATGAACACACCATACTGTTTCAGTTAGTAGAACCTCATTTTTATTACACTAATCTCACAATTCTGAAAGGGCACAGGGCACTTCCTCTAGTGGAAATGAAGCTTCTATAGGTTTTCAGCTCTGCATTCTTCTGTATGTCATTTTGAAGTGTCTCCAAAACAGCCAACATAGAGTGCGCTTGTACTTTCTACTGCCATGGGAATGTCCCAATGTTACCAGTTCTTCCCAGAGCTTCTCTGTCTACAGAAACACCAGTGGAAGCATATGTATGGATGTCATACTTCAGGGCCTGCTGGGATGATCCCGCAGACCGACCTATGTGTCCTCGGTGCAGTACCCTGTCAGTGCCGTCCAAAATGTAGCATCTGCATTTGGGTGATAATGCTGTAAGAAATGCTTCATCTTCTCATGCTGTGGACTTTGACCACTCTTCCTAGTTCTCTCATTCTTGAGTAATGGGTTCACGAAGGCAACCACAGAGCTGTTCCGCATCCTCTGCCTCAAACCAGACTGTAATCCCAATCCAGGTTATGAATGTAGCAGATCCTAAATCTTTTAATACTGATTTCAACCCAACGCCCCCTGGAACCCTCAGTCCAGATGCATGATACCTCTGATTGAGCCCCACACGTGCTCTATTGGCAAAATGTCAAATTGGACCCTGGTCCTGCAGATGCAGTGGATGTGGCCATAGGACATATCGATAAACTCAACCTCACGCGCCAGTGCGGTTGCTGTCTCACTGAGGTCACAGTTCTCTTTGCTCTCTTGAAAGTACCCACCAAAACCCACAACGCACTCTAGATCCCTGAGTTGTGCGAGAGCCATCATCCGTAGCCCTATCCCTCTTTTTCCGCTGCCTCTGCTAGCTCAGATTTGGCAGCTCGGATCTTGGTCTCAGATTCAATTGTGGGGATATTTTGAGCTGATTTCTTTGAGTTCTGTCAGCCAAGCATCTGCTGTGCACTCTTCTAACACTCAGCGCATCACCTTCAATCCCGTGCCTGCTGCCCGCTTGAGAGTGTGCTTCCAAGGAAAACAGAGTTTCACCTTTGATGCTCCATTACCAGAGGTCCGATCCTGCACTGGTTTCCATTCTCTACTTTACCTTTTCCTGCTTCCGGTTTTTCTGAGGCCTCAACCTGTCTTTGGAAGTAACAGACCACTCTTAGGCAAGTGTCCTGTGCCAAGGGCTGGGTGAGTGTGTGTTTACAATATTTTGTGTATGGTAGCTACTGAGAGCAGTTTGCACTTGTTCTCTTCCTACTGGGCATCGACAAATCAACACTTTTCACAAATAATTCACAGAAATTGGATATTAGTTTCGCTCCGATTTCTTTACAGCCATGGTCGGCGGGATTTGTCCGAAGAATCCAGCTTTGACATTATGTTGATAAGGCAGTTGCAGTCTTTAAGAATGTTAATAGTATCGATTTACGTGTTTTCGGATTTATATGAAAGTGAAGTTAGTTTTTGAAAATTACCAAATCAACCTAGAAGCCAGACTTGACAATTTTCTGTAAGATTTTGTCAGCTCTAAGGAAAAAACAGACAGTCTCAATGTAAAATAGCTGTCCAAATGTTTGAAGGGGACATGCCAACTCTTTTCTCTTGAAGCCTCCAACAACAAAAGGAACAATGAAATACCTATTGGAACCATGATATAACCCCCAACCTGTGTTTCCCTTGTGCATCTGGTGCCCTTTACTCCCAATGACACATACTAGCAATTTTGGCATTTCAAGGGGTAACATTCCTCTCTAGGAATATACAAGAAAATCTAAACAGAATTTATAGATTTAGGCTTGATTCCAAAAACACCTAGAGGCATTTAACTATGAGAAACCTGCTGCAGCTATGCTAGGCTATTGAGAACCAGGTGCACTTCTATCAGTGCTGAGAATGCTTAATCATCCGATCATGTTGGTTAAAGCAATTTAACACAACCAAGTCTGCACCTCCTAGGTATAGTGCACCCGGGGCTTGAAGGAAGTGAATGACTGTCCACATAACCTGTGTCTTTAATGTGTTTGGCGACTTGTACAGTTCAGTTCACTATCTGACTTCTAATATTTTCCTGTAGTGTCCTGAAAATCTGAGGCCTAATACATATTCAATTTCATTCAAAGATTCCCCTCACTTCCCACACTCCTTTCAGCCAAAAGAATACATAAGCCCAGCATTTCCTGAATCTAGGGGAAGGTCATCATTTCATTGTGTGAGCTAAGTATTCAATTCCTATCCATTTTAGTCAAGAGTATTTGACCTTTAAGGAGTTCACTGTTGTTCACCGAGTGTGAAGTAGGAGGAACTCTGATTCTAGTAGGGGCTTGCTCTACTCCTACTGGATTCATTGCAGCTCAGGTTCTGATCCTTTGAAATGGATGCCTGAGTGGAGTGGAGGGAAGAGCATGTGATTGATAGCTAGGCACAAACCTGGGAATAGGCTTACCTGGGCTTGGTCCATTTCGGTCTGAATGATTCATAAATGCCCCTTGGGATGTGTGGATTCTCACGACATCTTCCAAGAACATGAGCGCTTTTATCATCTCTGCCATCTCTTCTCTTTTAGACGTCAGGAATCTTGGACCCGTTCTTGGAGCAGAGAATCGAGTAACTTTCTCAAGGGCACGTTGACTCTCCGTATGTTTCTGTCAGTATCAGCGAGGATCAGTAGGTCTCATGAATGTCTTTCGAGCCTGGTATCCTCTAGAGATATCTCCATGCCGATATTCTCCACTGTAGCAGAACGACTCTCATCAATGTGTTCGCACATCTCCTCAATCCATGCAGCCAGTTTTTCTGCCAGCTTCTCTTCGTGTCTCCCATAAAGTCGACGTCAACAGGACTGGGCAAGTCTGAAAATACCTCGGAGTCTCACCAGTAAGCTGATGACAGGCAGATCTTCCACTGTCTGCCCTTTCAGATTCTGGAAACTGACCCGTGAACTCAGGTCTTTGGGCAGCAGCAGTAACTCGAACTTACTCAGCTTCTCGAACAAAAGACCTAAGCCAATCTCCACATAGGGCAGCAGACCCACAATCAAACTGATCCACCCACAGAATTCTGCCCAGTTACCTTGGATCCATCAGCCGCAACAAGCCTCGTGGTACACACCAACATTCCACCTGGAATCCAACCGGTAACTGCCATCCCCAGTGGTTGATGCATCAAGACTGTGTTGGGGGTGATGCTGCATTAGACGAGAGTTTCCTAAGGGAAATGTGATTCTATCCAGAAGGATCCCATGGTCCTTTTCTCTTCCCTCTTTCCTTTTGTTCAGATCTGTATACACAGTACAAACAGAGGGAAGAGTGTCCATGATCAGTTTATGGATTCACACCTCTTTAAACTTTCTAACAGTTCACATTACACAGAGACCCACTCAAGGAAACTCATGTTTGTGTAATATCCATTCACCCAGATTACATATCCGTCTGTTGCTTTCTGCTGAAACACCCACACTCTCAGAACATGGATCCATTGTTTCATGGGGGCTGAAATTCCTAGAAATGAAACCAATCCCAACGTGCACGTTCCTAGTCTGTCTCTTTTGCACTTAGTACAGTTTTGCAGAGCTACTTGTCTTTGTTATAGGCTTATGCCATTTCTTCTCTACGTAGGGTAGAATAAGGCATTCGTTCATCCTGTTGAAGGACTTTAAGACTTATATCCGTTCTATGCCCCACTCTATTCAAAACCGTCATTTGGGGTTGGCTCACGATTGCACTTCTGGATCAGTATCTATGAATAGTAATGCACGCGTCTGTTTTCTGAATACAAGTGTGTTGAGTACATGCTAACAGCGATAATAG
>NW_022588679.1:0-11348 GCF_009834535.1 Camelus ferus | reverse complement strand
CCGTACCCATTGTGCTAGATGAACGAACGTCTCCCCACATGCACATTCTGAGATACAATTTTCTGTGAAAGACGATCTTCACCTAGCTTTTTGGGAACACAAATTTTCCTTTCATTTGTCAACGCCAATCCATACATATATATGGGGAGGTACTAGCTCCAAAGTGGTTTAACAGTGAAAACTGCAGGAACAAGAATCCGGCACTAAGAAACAGACTGATAAATTAGAGTAAAAGATTCCCTGCACCATATCCATTGTGCTAGGTGAACGAACGTCTCTCCACATGCTCAGTTCTGAGAAATAACTGTGTGTGAAAGACGTCCTTCACCTACCTTGTTGGGATCAATAGTTTCTTTCAGTTGCCAACACTACTCCATTATATTATGGTGTGGTACTAGCTCCAACTCTGGTTTACAGTGAAAATTACAGGGAACTTTAAACCGGCACTAGGAAACAGACTGAGAAACCAGAGTAAAAGTTTCTCCTGCAACCCTTTCCTTTGTGGTAAATGAACGAAATTCTCTCCACATGCTCAGTTCTGAGAGATAACTGTGTGTGAAAGACGACCTTCACCTAGCTTGTTGGGATCACATAGTTTCTTTTAAGTTGCCAACACCACTCAATTCATATATCTGGTGTGGTACTAGCTCCAACTCGGTTTTACAGTGAAAACTACCGGAACTTCAAACCGGCACTAGGAAACAGTCTGAGAAACCAGAGTAAAAGTTTCTCCTGCAAACCTTTCAATTTGTGCTAGATGAAAGAAAATCTCAGCCCATGCTCAGTTCTGAGAGACAATTGTGTGTGAAAGCCGTACTTCACCTAGCTTTTGGGAACACAAAGTTTGTTTTAAGTTGCAAACTCCACTCAATACATATGTATGGGGAGGTACTAGCTCCAGATCGGTTTTACAGTGAAAACTGCAGGAACTTCCATCAGGAACTAGGAAAAAGACTGAGAAACCTGAGTAAAAGTTTCTCCTGCAACACGTTCCTTTGTGCTAGATGAACGAACGTCTCTCCACATGCTCAGTTCTGAGAGATATGTGTGTGTGAAAGCCGTCCTTCAAATTGCTGGTTGGGAAAACAAAGTTTCTTTTCAGTTGCAAACTCCAATCCATACATATATATGGGGAGGTACTAGCTCCAACTCGGTTTTACAGTGAAAACTGAAGGAAATTCAAACAGCACTAGGAAACAGTCTGAGAAAATGGCGTAAAAGTTTCTCATGCAACCCGTTCACATTTTGCTAGATGAACGAACGTCTCTCCACATGCTCAGTTCTGAGAGATAATTGTGTGTGAAAGCTGTCCTTCACCTAGCTTTTTGGGATCACAAAGTCTCCTTTCATTTGCAAACTCCAATCCATAAAATATATGGGGAGTTAATAGCACTAACTCGGTTTTACAGTGAAAACTGCAGGAACTTCAAACCGGCACGAAGAAACAGACTGAGAAACAAGAGTAAAAGTTTCCCCTAAATCCCGTTACCTTTGTGCTAGATGAACGAACGTCTCTCCACAAGCTCATTTCGGAGAGATAATTGTGTATGAAAGCCGTACTTCACCTAGTTTGTTGGGGAAACAAATATTCTTTTAAGTTGCAAAACTCCTCTCCATACATATATATGGGGAGGTAATTGCTCCAACCCTGATTTACAGTGAAAATTGCAGGAAATTCAAACCGGCACTAGGAATCTGACTGAGAAACCACAGAAAATGTTTCTCCTGCAACCCGTTACATTTGTGCTAGATGAGCGAACGTCTCTACACATGCTAATTTCTGAGAAATAAGTGTGTGTGAAAGCAGAACTTCACCAATCTTGTTGGGAAGATAAAGTGACTGTTAAGATGAAAACTCCACTCCATACATATATATGGGGAGGTACTAGCACCAAATCGGTTTTACAGTGAAAACTGCAGGAACTTCAAACCGGCACAACGAAAAAGGCTGAGAAACCAGAGGAAGAGTTTCTCCTGCCACCCGTTCCATTTTTGCTAGATGAACGAACGTCTCTCCACATGCAAAGTTCTGAGAGATAAGTGTGTGTGAAAGACGTACTTCACATAGCTATTTGGGAACACAGAGATTCTTTACAGTTGCAAACTCCTCTCCATACATATATATGGGTAGGAACTAACACCTAACCGTTTTTACATTAAAAACTGCAGGAATTTCCAAACGGCACTACGAAACAGACTGAGAATCCAGAGTAAATTTTCTCCTGCAACCAGTTCCTTTGTTCAAGATGAACGAACGTCTCTCCACATGCACAGTTTTGAGAGATATGTGTGTGTGAATGCCGTCCTTCAAATAACTTGTTGGAAACACAGAGTTTCTTTTCAGTTGCAAAATCCTCTCCATACATATATATGGGTAGGTTCCAGCTCCAACACGATTTTACAGTGAAAACTGCAGGAACTTCAAACCGGCACTATGAAACAGACTGAGAAACTAGAGTAAAATTTCTCCTGCATCCCGCTCCCTTTGTGCTAGATGAACGAAAGTCTCTCCACATGATCAGTTCTGAGAGATAAGTGTGTCTGAAAGCCGTCCTTCACCAAGCTTATTGGGAAAAAAAATTTCTTTTCACTTGCCAACTCCACTCCATACATATATATGGTTAAGTAGTAGCTCAAACTCTGTTTTACATTGAAAACTGTAGGAACTTCAAACAGGCTCTAGGAAAAAGACTGAGAAAGCTGAGTAAAAGTTTCTCCTGCAACCCTTTACTTTGTGCTATACGAACGAAAGTCCCTCGACATGCTCAGTTCTGAGAGATAAGTGTGTGTGAAAAACGTACTTCACCTAGCTTGTTGGGAACACAAAGATTCTTTCAGTTGCAAACTCCTCTCCATAAATATATATGGGTAGGGTACTAGCACCTACCCCGATTTTACAGTAAAACTGCAGGATCTTCAAACCGGGCACTACGAAACAAACTGAGAAATTAGAGAAAAAGTTTCTACTGCAACTCGCTCCCATTTTCCTAGGTGAACGAACGTCTCTCCACATGCTCAGTTCTGAGAGATAATTGTGTGTGAATGTCATCCTTCACCTAGCTTGTTGGGAACACAAAGACTCCTTACAGTTGCAAACTCAACTCAATACATATATATGGGGATATACTAGCTCCAACTCGGTTTTTAAAATGAAAACTGCAGGAACTTCAAACCGGCACTAGGGGAAACAACTGAGAAAATAGAGTAATAGTTTCTCCTGCAACTCGTTCCAAATTTCCTAGATGAACGAATATCTGTCCACATTCTCAGTTTCTGAGAGATAAGTGCTTGTGAAGCCGTCCTTCAACAAACTTTTTGGGAACACAAAGTTTCTTTTCAGAGGCAAACTCCAATCCATACATATATATGGGGAGGTAAAAGATCCAACTCTTTTTTACAGTGAAACCTGCAGGAAGTTCAAACCGGGCACTAGGAAACAGACTCAGAATCCAGAGTAAAGTTTCTCCGGCAAACCGTTCCTTTGTGCTAGATGAACGAACGTCTCTGCACATGCACAGTTCTGAGAGATAATTGTGTGTGAAAGCCGTCCTTCAACAAGCTTGTTGGGACACAAAATTCATTTCAGGTGCAAATTCCACTCAGTAGATATTTATGGGGAGGTACTAGTTCCAACTCGGTTTTACAGTGAAAACTGCAGGAACTTAAACCGGCACTAGGAAACACATTGAGAAACAAGAGTAAAATTACTACTGCTACCCTTTCCCTTTGTGCTAGATGAACGAAACGTCTCTCCACATGCTCAGTTCAGAGAGATAAGTGTGTGTTAAAACGTCCTTCACCAAGCTTGTTGGGAACACCGAGTTTCTTTCAGTTGCAAAATATACTCCGTACATATATATGGGGAGGTACTAGCTCCACTCGGTTTTACAGTGAAAAGTGCAGGAACTTCATACCGGCACAACGAAACAGGCTGAGACTACCAGAGGAATAGTTGCTCCTGCCTCCCGTTCCCTTTTTGCTAGATGAACGAACGTCTCTCCACATGCTCAGTTCTGAGAGATAAGTGTGTGTGAAAGACGTACTTCACCTAGCTTTTTGGGAACACAGAGATTCTTTACAGTTGCAAACTACTCTCCATATATATATATGGGTATGTACTAGCACCTACCCGTTTTTACAGTAAAAACAGCAGGAATTTCAAACCAGCACTACGAAAAAGACTGAGAATCCTGAGTAAATTTCCTCTTGCAACCAGTTCCTTTGTTCAAGATGAACGAACGTCTCTCCACATGCTCAGTTTTGAGAGATATGTGTGTGTGAATGCCGTCCTTCAAATAGCTGGTTGGGAACACAGAGGTTCTTTTCAGTTGCAAAATCCTCTCCATACATATATATGGGTAGGTTCTAGCTCCAACACGATTTTACAGTGAAAACTGCAGGAACTTCAAACCGGCACTATGAAACAGACTGAGAAACTAGAGTAAAATTTCTCCTGCATCCCGTTCCCTTTGTGCTAGATGAACGAAAGTCTCTCCACATGCTCAGTTCTGAGAGAGAAGTGTGTCTGAAAGCCGCCCTTCAACAAGCTTAATGGGAAAAAAAAAATTTCTTTTCATTTGCCAACTCCACTCCATACATTTATATGGGTAAGTAGTAGCTCAAACTCTGTTTTTCATTGAAAACTGTAGGAACTTCAAACAGGCTCTAGGAAAAAGACTGAGAAATCTGAGTAAAAGTTTCTCCTGGCAAACCCTTTCCTTTGTGCTATATGAACGAAAGTCTCTCACATGCTCAGTTCTGAGAGATAAGTGTGTGTGAAAAACGTACTTCACCTAGCTTGTTGGGAACACAAAGATTCTTTTCAGTTGCAAACTCCTCTCCATAAATATATATGGGTAGGTACTAACACCTACCCGTTTTTACAGTAAAAACTGCAGGATCTTCAAACCGGCACTACGAAACAAACTGAGAAAATAGAGAAAAAGTTTCTACTGCAACTCGCTCCCATTTTCCTAGGTGAACGAACGTCTCTCCACATGCTCAGTTCTGAGAGATAATTGTGTGTGAATGTCATCCTTCACCTAGCTTGTTGGGAACACAAAGACTCCTTACAGTTGCAAACTCAACTCAATACATATATATGGGGATATACTAGCTCCAACTCGGTTTTAAAATGAAAACTGCAGGAACTTCAAACCGGCACTAGGAAACAAACTGAGAAAATAGAGTAATAGTTTCTCCTGCAACTCGTTCCAAATTTCCTAGATGAACGAATATCTGTCCACATTCTCAGTTCTGAGAGATAAGTGCTTGTGAAAGCCGTCCTTCAACAAACTTTTTGGGAACACAAAGTTTCTTTTCAGAGGCAAACTCCAATCCATACATATATATGGGGAGGTAAAAGATCCAACTCTTTTTACAGTGAAACCTGCAGGAAGTTCAAACCGGCACTAGGAAACAGACTCAGAATCCAGAGTAAAAGTTTCTCCGGCAAACCGTTCCTTTGTGCTAGATGAACGAACGTCTCTGCACATGCACAGTTCTGAGAGATAATTGTGTGTGAAAGCCGTCCTTCAACAAGCTTGTTGGGAACACAAAATTCATTTCAGGTGCAAATTCCACTCAGTAGATATTTATGGGGAGGTACTAGTTCCAACTCGGTTTTACAGTGAAAACTGCAGGAACTTAAAACCGGCACTAGGAAACACATTGAGAAACAAGAGTAAAATTACTACTGCTACCCTTTCCCTTTGTGCTAGATGAACGAACGTCTCTCCACATGCTCAGTTCAGAGAGATAAGTGTGTGTTAAAAACGTCCTTCACCAAGCTTGTTGGGAACACCGAGTTTCTTTTCAGTTGCAAAATATACTCCGTACATATATATGGGGAGGTACTAGCTCCAACTCGGTTTTACAGTGAAAAGTGCAGGAACTTCATACCGGCACAACGAAACAGGCTGAGACACCAGAGGAATAGTTGCTCCTGCCTCCCGTTCCCTTTTTGCTAGATGAACGAACGTCTCTCCACATGCTCAGTTCTGAGAGATAAGTGTGTGTGAAAGACGTACTTCACCTAGCTTTTTGGGAACACAGAGATTCTTTACAGTTGCAAACTACTCTCCATATATATATATGGGTATGTACTAGCACCTACCCGTTTTTACAGTAAAAACAGCAGGAATTTCAAACCAGCACTACGAAAAAGACTGAGAATCCTGAGTAAATTTCCTCTTGCAACCAGTTCCTTTGTTCAAGATGAACGAACGTCTCTCCACATGCTCAGTTTTGAGAGATATGTGTGTGTGAATGCCGTCCTTCAAATAGCTGGTTGGGAACACAGAGGTTCTTTTCAGTTGCAAAATCCTCTCCATACATATATAGGGTAGGTTCTAGCTCCAACACGATTTACAGTGAAAACTGCAGGAACTTCAAACCGGCACTATGAAACAGACTGAGAAACTAGAGTAAAATTTCTCCTGCATCCCGTTCCCTTTGTGCTAGATGAACGAAAGTCTCTCCACATGCTCAGTTCTGAGAGAGAAGTGTGTCTGAAAGCCGCCCTTCAACAAGCTTAATGGGAAAAAAAAATTTCTTTTCATTTGCCAACTCCACTCCATACATTTATATGGGTAAGTAGTAGCTCAAACTCTGTTTTTCATTGAAAACTGTAGGAACTTCAAACAGGCTCTAGGAAAAAGACTGAGAAATCTGAGTAAAAGTTTCTCCTGCAACCCTTTCCTTTGTGCTATATGAACGAAAGTCTCTCCACATGCTCAGTTCTGAGAGATAAGTGTGTGTGAAAAACGTACTTCACCTAGCTTGTTGGGAACACAAAGATTCTTTTCAGTTGCAAACTCCTCTCCATAAATATATATGGGTAGGTACTAACACCTACCCGTTTTTACAGTAAAAACTGCAGGATCTTCAAACCGGCACTACGAAACAAACTGAGAAAATAGAGAAAAAGTTTCTACTGCAACTCGCTCCCATTTTCCTAGGTGAACGAACGTCTCTCCACATGCTCAGTTCTGAGAGATAATTGTGTGTGAATGTCATCCTTCACCTAGCTTGTTGGGAACACAAAGACTCCTTACAGTTGCAAACTCAACTCAATACATATATATGGGGATATACTAGCTCCAACTCGGTTTTAAATGAAAACTGCAGGACTTCAAACCGGCACTAGGAAACAAACTGAGAAAATAGAGTAATAGTCTTCTCCTGCAACTCGTTCCAAATTTCCTAGATGAACGAATATCTGTCCACATTCTCAGTTCTGAGAGATAAGTGCTTGTGAAAGCCGTCCTTCAACAAACTTTTTGGGAACACAAAGTTTCTTTCAGAGGCAAACTCCAATCCATACATATATTATGGGGAGGTAAAGATCCAACTCTTTTTACAGTGAAAACCTGCAGGAAGTTCAAACCGGCACTAGGAAACAGACTCAGAATCCAGAGTAAAAGTTCTCCGGCAAACCGTTCCTTTGTGCTAGATGAACGAACGTCTCTGCACATGCACAGTTCTGAGAGATATTGTGTGTGAAAGCCGTCCTTCAACAAGCTTGTTGGGAACACAAAATTCATTTCAGGTGCAAATTCCACTCAGTAGATATTTATGGGGAGGTACTAGTTCCAACTCGGTTTTACAGTGAAAACTGCAGGAACTTAAATCCTTCACTAGGAAACACATTGAGAAACAAGAGTAAAGTTTCTACTGCAACTCTTTCCTTTGTGCTAGATGAACGAACGTCTCTCCACATGCTCAGTTCAGAGAGATAAGTGTGTGTTAAAAACGTCCTTCACCAAGCTTGTTGGGAACACCGAGTTTCTTTTCAGTTGCAAAATATACTCCGTACATATATATGGGGAGGTACTAGCTCCAACTCGGTTTTTACAGTGAAAAGTGCAGGAACTTCATACCGGCACAACGAAACAGGCTGAGACCACCAGAGGAATAGTTGCTCCTGCCTCCCGTTCCTTTTTGCTAGATGAACGAACGTCTCTCCACATGCTCAGTTCTGAGAGATAAGTGTGTGTGAAAGACGTACTTCACCTAGCTTTTGGGAACACAGAGATTCTTACAGTTGCAAACTACTCTCCATATATATATATGGGTATGTACTAGCACCTACCCGTTTTTACAGTAAAAACAGCAGGAATTTCCAAACCAGCACTACGAAAAGACTGAGAATCCTGAGTAAATTTCCTCTTGCAACCAGTTCCTTTGTTCAAGATGAACGAACGTCTCTCCACATGCTCAGTTTTGAGAGATTATGTGTGTGTGAATGCCGTCCTTCAAATAGCTGGTTGGGAACACAGAGGTTCTTTTCAGTTGCAAAATCCTCTCCATACATATATATGGGTAGGTTCTAGCTCCAACACGATTTTACAGTGAAAACTGCAGGAACTTCAAACCGGCACTAAGAAACAGACTGAGAAATTAGAGTAAAATTTCTCCTGCATCCCGTTCCCTTTGTGCTAGATGAACGAAAGTCTCTCCACATGCTCAGTTCTGAGAGAGAAGTGTGTCTGAAAGCCGCCCTTCAACAGCTTAATGGGAAAAAAAAATTTCTTTCATTTGCCAACTCCCTCCATACATTTATATGGGTAAGTAGTAGCTCAAACTCTGTTTTTCATTGAAAACTGTAGGAACTTCAAACAGGCTCTAGGAAAAGACTGAGAAATCTGAGTAAAAGTTTCTCCTGCAACCCTTTCCTTTGTGCTATATGAACGAAAGTCTCTCCACATGCTCAGTTCTGAGAGATAAGTGTGTGTGGAAAAACGTACTTCACCTAGCTTGTTGGGAACACAAAGATTCTTTTCAGTTGCAAACTCCTCTCCATAAATATATATGGGTAGGTACTAACACCTACCCGTTTTTACAGTAAAAACTGCAGGATCTTCAAACCGGCACTACGAAACAAACTGAGAAAATAGAGAAAAAGTTTCTACTGCAACTCGCTCCCATTTTCCTAGGTGAACGAACGTCTCTCCACATGCTCAGTTCTGAGAGATAATTGTGTGTGAATGTCATCCTTCACCTAGCTTGTTGGGAACACAAAGACTCCTTACAGTTGCAAACTCCGCTCAATACATATATATGGGGATGTACCAGCTCCAACTCGTATTTAAAATGAAAACAGCAGGAACTTCAAACTGGCACTAGGAAACAAACTGAGAAAATAGAGTAAAAGTTTCTCCTGCAATTCGTTCCAAATTTCCTAGATAAACGAAAGTCTCTCCACATGCTCAGTTCTGAGGGATAAGTGTGTCTGAAAGCCGTCCTTCACCTAGCTTTTTGGGAACACAGAGATTCTTTACAGTTGCAAACTTCTCTCCATACATATATATGGGTAGGTACTAGCACCTACCCGTTTTTACAGTAAAAACTGCAGGAATTTCAAACCGGCACTACGAAACAGACTGAGAATCCTGAGTAAATTTTCTCCTGCAACTAGTTCCTTTGTTCAAGATGAACGAACGTCTCTCCACATGCTCAGTTTTGAGAGATATGTGTGTGTGAATGCCGTCCTTCAAATAACTTGTTGGGAACACAGAGTTTCTTTTCAGTTGCAAAATCCTTCCATACATATATATGGGTAGGTTACAGTTCCAAACACGATTTACAGTGAAAACTGCAGGAACTTCAAACCGGCACTATGAAACAGACTGAGAAACTAGAGTAAAATTTCTCCTGCATCCCGTTCCCTTTGTGCTAGATGAACGAAAGTCTCTCCACATGATCAGTTCTGAGAGATAAGTGTGTCTGAAAGCCGTCCTTCATCAAGCTTATAGGGAAAAAAAATTTCTTTTCACTTGCCAACTCCACTCCATACATATATATGGTTAAGAAGTAGCTCAAACTCTGTTTTACATTGAAAACTGTAGGAACTTCAAACAGGCTCTAGGAAAAAGACTGAGAAATCTGAGTAAAAGTTTCTCCTGCAACCCTTTCCTTTGTGCTATATGAACGAAAGTCTCTCCACATATTCAGTTCTGAGAGATAAGTGTGTGTGAAAGACGTACTTCAGCTAGCTTGTTGGGAACACAAAGATTCTTTTCAGTTGCAAACTCCTCTCCATAAATATATATGGGTAGGTACTAGCTATTACACCATTTTACAGTGAAAACAGCAGGAACTTCAAACCGGCACTAGGAAACAGTCTGAAAAACCACAGTAAAATTTCTCCTGCAAACATTGCCTTTTGTGCTAGATGAACGAAATTCTCTCCACATGCTCAGTTCTGAGATATAAGTGTGTGTGAAAGCCGTCCTTCACCTAGCTTGTTGGGAACACAAATTTTCTTTTCAGTTGCAATCTCCACTCCATACATATATTGGGGTGGTATTAGGTCCAATTCGGTTTTACAGTGAAAACTGCAGGAATTTCAAACAGGCACTAGGAAACAGACTGAGAATCTAGAGTAAAAGTTTCAACTTCAACCCGTTCACTTTTTCTAGATGAACGATCGTCTGTCCACATGCTCAGTTTTGAGAGATATGTGTGTGTGAATGCCGTCCTTCAAATAACTTGTTGGGAACACAGAGTTTCTTTTCAGTTGCAAAATCCTCTCCATACTAATATATGGGTAGGATACAACTCCAACACGATTTTACAGTGAAAACTGCAGGAACTTCAAACCGGCACTATGAAACAGACTGAGAAACTAGAGTAAAATTTCTCCTGCATCCCGTTCCCTTTGTGCTAGATGAACGAAAGTCTCTCCACATGATCAGTTCTGAGAGATAAGTGTGTCTGAAAGCCGTCCTTCACCAAGCTTATTGGGAAAAAAAAATTTCTTTTCATTGCCAACTCCACTCCATACATATATATGGTTAAGTAGTAGCTCACAACTCTGTTGTACATTGAAAACGGTAGGAACTTCAAACAGGCTCTAGGAAAAAGACTGAGAAAAATCTGAGTTAAAGTTTCTCCTGCAACCCTTTCCTTGTGCTATATGAACGAAATTCTCTCCACATGCTCAGTTCTGAGAGATAAGTGTGTGTGAAAGACGTACTTCACCTAGCTTGTTGGGAACACAAAGATTCTTTTCAGTTGCAAACTCCTCTCCATAAATATATATGGGTAGGTACTAGCTATTACACCATTTTACAGTGAAAACAGCAGGAACTTCAATACCGCACTAGGAAACAGTCTGAAAAAACCACAGTAAAATTTCTCCTGCAAACATTTCCTTTTGTGCTAGATTGAACGAAAGTCCTCTTCCACATGCTCAGTTATGAGATATAAGTGTGTGTGTGAAGCCGTCCTTCACTAGCTTGTTGGGAACACAAATTTCTTTTCAGTTGCAATCTCCACTCCATACATATATTGGGGTGGTATTAGGTCCAATTCGGTTTTACAGTGAAAACTGCAGGAATTTCAAA
>NW_022588678.1:0-11355 GCF_009834535.1 Camelus ferus | reverse complement strand
GCAAACCGTTCTCTTTGTGCTAGATGAACGAACGTCTCTCCACATGCTCAGTTCTGAGAGATAAGTGAGTGAAAGCCGTCCTTCACCTAGTTTGTGGAACACAAGTTTCTTTTCAGTTGCAAACTGCTCTCCATACATGTATATGGGGAGGTTCTAGCTATAACCCAGGTTTTTACAGTGAAAACTGCAGGAACTTAAAACCGGCTCTAGGAACAAAATGAGAACCAGAGTAAAACTTTCTCTGCAACCAGTTCCATTTGTGCTAGATGAACGAACGTCTCTCAACCTGCTCAGTTCTGAGAGATAATTGTGTGAAAGCCTTCCTTCAACTAGCTTGTTGGGAACACAAGTTTCTTTCAGTTGCAAACTCCCTCCATACATATATGGGGGAGGTTTTAGCTCCAACCCGGTTTTACAGTGAAAACTGCAGGAACTTCAAACCGGCTCTATTAAACAGACTGAGAAACCAGAGTAATAGTTTCAACTGCAACCGTTCCCTTTGGTGCTAGATGAAACGAACGTCTCATACATGCTCAGTTCTGAGAGTAATGCGTGTTAAAAGCCGTTCTTCACCTACTTCTTGGGAACACCAAATTTTCTTTTCACTTGAAAACTCCACTCCATAAACATATAATGGGGAGGATGTAGCTCAAACCGGTTTTTACAGTGAAAACTGCAGGAACTTCAAACCGGCAGTAGAAAACAGACTGAGGATCTAGAGTAAAAGTTCTCCTGCAACCCGTTCCCTTTGTGCGATGAACGAACGTCTCTCCACATGCTCATTCTGAGAGATTAAGTGTGTGTGAAAGCAGTACTCACCTAGCTTGTTGGGAACTCAAAGTTCTTTTCAATTGCAAACTCCACTCCATACATATATATGGGGAGGTACTAGCTCCAACTCCGGTTTACAGTGAAACTCAGGAATTTCAAACCGGAACTAGAAACATACTGAGAAAACAGAGTAAACTTTCCCTGCCACCCATTCCCTTGTGCTAGATGAACGCACGATCCTCCTCATGCTCAGTTCTGAGAGATAAATGTGTGTGAAAGCCGTCCTTCACCTAGCTTCTTGGGAACACAAAGTTTCTTTTCAGTTTGCAAACTCCTCCCATAACATAATATGGAGGTTTCTAGCTATAACCCTTTTTAACAGTGATATTGCAGGAACTTCAAACCGGCAATAGAAACAAACTGAGAAACCAGAGAAAAACTTCTCCTGCAACCATTTCCATTTGTGCAGATGAACGAACGTCTCTCCACATGCTCAGTTCTGAGAGATAAGTGTGTGTGAAAGCCTTCCTTTCACTAGCTTGTTGGGAACACAAAGTTTCTTTCAGTTGCAAACTCCCTTCATCATATATATGGGGAGTTTTTCTAGATCCAACCCAGTTTTACAGTAAGACTGCAGGAATTTCAAACGGCAATTAAAACAGACTGAGAAACCAGAGTAATAGTTTTCAACATCAAACCGTTCCCTTTGTGATAGATGAACGAACGTCTCTCCACATGCTCAGTTCTGAGAGATAAGTGGGTGTGAAAGCCGTCCTTCACCTAGCATCTTGGGGAACCAAATTTTCTTTTCAGGTGCAAACTCCACTCCATAATATAATGGGGAGGTTCTAGCTCCAACCCGGTTTTTACAGTGAAAACTGCAGGAACTGTTCAAACCGACATTAGGAAAAGACTGTAGAAACTGAGAAAAGTTTCTCCTGCAACCATTCCCTTTGTGCTACATGAACGAACGTCTCTCCACTGCTCAGTTCTGAGAGATAAGTGTGTGCACAAGCCGTCTTCACCTACTTGTTGGAACACAAAGTTTCTTTTCAGTTGCAAACACCACTCCATCATATATATGGGGAGGTACTACTCCAAATCTGTTTTAACAGTGAAAACTGCAGAACATCAAACTGCACTAGAAACAGACTGAGAAACCAGAGTAAAAATTTCCCTTGCAACCCGTTCCCTTTGTGCAGATGAACGAACGTCTCTCCACATGCTCAGTGTGAGAGATAAGTGTGTTTGAAAGCCGTCCTTCAACTATTTGGGAACACAAAGTTTTTTTCAGTTGGCAAACTCCACTCCATAAATATATATGGGGAATTTCTAGCTCCAACACACGATTGACAGAGAAAACTGCAGGAACTTCAAATCGGCACTAGGAAACAGACTGAGAAAACCCAGAGTAAAACTTTCTCCTGCAAACCCGTTCCCTTTGTGCTAGATGAACGAACGTCTCCCCATGCTCAGTTTCTGAGAGATAAGTGGGTGTGAAAGCCGTCCTTCACCTAGCTCTTGGGAACACAAAGTTTTCTTTCCAGTTGCAAACTCCACTCCATACATAATATGGGGATGTTTCTAGCTCCAACACGTTTTACAGTGAAAATGCAGGAACTCAAACCGGCACTAGAAAACAGACTGAGAAACCAGAGTAAAACTTTCTCATGCAACCGTTCCCTTTGTATATATGAACGAACGTCTCACCACATGCTCAATTCTGAGAGAAAATGTGTGTGAAAGCCGTACTTCACCAAGCTTTTGGGAACACAAGTTTCTTTTCAGTTGCAAACTCCACTCCATAGATATATATGGGGAGTTCTAGCTCCAACCCGTTTTACAGTGAAAACTGCAGGAACATCAACCGCGGTAGGCAACAGACTGTGAAACATGAGTAAAAGTTTTCTCCTGCAAACCATTCCCTTTGTGCTAGATGAAAGAACGTGTCTTCGACATGCTCATTCTGAGAGATAATGTGTGTGAAAGCCGTCTTCACCTAGCTTGTTGGGAACACAAAGTTTCTTTTCAGTTGTAAACTCCACTCCATACATATATGGGGAAGTTCTAGCTCCACCAACTCGATTTTACAGTGAAAACTTCAGGAACATCTAACCGGCACTAGGAACAGACTGAGAACCAGAGGTAAAACTTTCTCCTGCAACCCTTTCCCTTTGTGCTAGATGAACGAACGTCTCTCCACATGCTCAGTTGTGAGAGATAAGTGTTTTGAAAGCCGTCCTTCAACTAGCATGTTGGGAACACAAAGTTTTTTTCAGTTGCAAACTCCACCCATAAATATATGGGGAATTTCTAGCTCCAACACGATTTTACAGAGAAAACCTCAGGACTGTCAATCGGCACTAGGAAACAGACTGAGAAACCCAGAGTAAAACTTTCTCCTGCAACCCGTTCCCTTTGTGCTAGATGAACGAACGTCTCCCCACATGCTCAGTTCTGAGAGATAAGTGGGTGTGAAAGCCGTCCTTCACTAGCTTCTTGGGAACACAAAGTTTCTTTTCAGTTGCAAACTCCACCTCCATACATATATATGGGATGTTCTAGCTCCAACACGGTTTTACAGTGAAACTGCAGAACTTCAAACCGGCACTAGAAAACAGACTGAGAAACCAGAGTAAAACTTTTCTCATGCAAACCGTTCCCTTTGTGATAGATGAACGAACGTCTCACCACATCTCAATTCTGAGAGAAAATGTGTGTGAAAGCCGTACTTCACCAGCTTGTTGGGAACACAAAGTTTCTTTTCAGTTGCAAAACTCCACTCCATAGATATATATGGGGAGGTTCTAGCTCCAACCCGGTTTACAGTTGAAACTGCAGGAAACTCAACCGCAGTAGGCAAAAGACTGTGAAACATGAGTAAAAGTTTCTCCTGCAAACCATTCCCTTTGTGCTAGAATGAAGAACGTCTCTCGACATGCTCAGTTCTGAGAGATAAGTGTGTGTGAAAGCCGTCCTTCACCTAGCTTTTGGGAACACAAAGTTTCTTTTCAGTTTGTAACTCCACTCCATACATATATATGGGGAAGTTCTAGCTCCAACTCGATTTTACAGTGAAAACTTCAGGAACATCTAACCGGCACTAGGAAACACGAGAAACCAGAGTAAAACTTCTCCTGCAAACCGTTCCATTTGTGCTAGATGAACGAAAGTCTCTCCACATCTCAGTTCTGAGAGATAAGTGTGTGTGAAAGCCGTCCTTCACCTAGCTTGTTGGGAACACAAAGTTTCTTTTTATTGCAAAACTCCACTCCTTACATATATATCGGGAGGTAGTAGCTCCAACTCTGTTTTACAGTGAAAACTGCAGGAATTTCCAAACCGGGCACTAGGAAACAGACTGAGAAATCAGAGAAAACTTTCTCCTGCAAACCGTTCCCTTTGTGCTAGATGAACGAACGTCTCTCCACATGCTCAGTTCTGAGAGATAAGTGTGTGTGAAAGCCGTCTTCACCTAGCTTCTTGGGAACACAAAGTTTCTTTTCAGTTGCAAACCTCCCCTCCATACATATTATATGGGGAGGTTTAGCTCCAACCCGGTTTTACAGTGAAAACTGCAGGAACTTCAGCCGGCACTATTAAACAGACTGAGAAACCAGAGTAATAGTTTCAACTGCAAACCTCTTCCCTTTGTGTTAGATGAACGAACGTCTCACTACATGCCATTCTGAGAGGTAATGTGTGTTAAAAGCCGTTCTTCACCTAGCTTCTTGGGAAACAAAGTTTCTTTTCAGTTGCAAACTCCTCTCCATAATATATATGGGGAAGTTCTAGCTCCAACTCGATTTTACAGAGAAAAACTGCAGGAACTTCAAATCGGCACTAGGAAACAGACTGAGAAAACATGAGTAAAAGTTTCTCCTGCAAACATTCCCTTTGTGCTAGATGAAAGAACGTCTCTCGACATGCTCAGTTTTGAGAGATAAGGTGTGTGTGAAAGCCGTCCTCACCTAGCTTGTTGGGAACACAAAGTTTCTTTTCAGTTGCAAACTCCACTCCATACATATATATGGGGAAGTTCTAGCTCCAACGTCGAATTTACAAGTTAAAACTTCAGGATCATCTAACCGGCACTAGGAACAGACTGAGAACCAGAGTAACAGTTTCACCTACAACCCGTTCCCTTGTGCTAGATGAACGAACGTCTCTCTACATGCTCATTTCTGAGAGATAAGTGTGTGTGAAAGCCGTCCTTCACCTAGCTTGTTGGGAACACAAAGTTTCTTTTTAGTTGCAAACTCCACTCCATACATATATATGGGGAGGTAGTAGCTCCAACTCTGTTTTACAGTGAAAAATGCAGGAATTTCACAACCACACGCACTAGGAAACAGACTGAGAAATGAGAGTAAAACTTTCTCCTGCAAACCGTTCTATTTGTGCTAGATGAACGAACGTCTTCCACATGCTCAGTTCTGAGAGATAAGTGTGAGTGAAAGCCGTCCTTCACCTAGCTTCTTGGGAACACAAAGTTTCTTTTCAGTTGCAAACTGCTCTCCATACATCTATATGGGGAGGTGTTCTAGCTATAACCCGGTTTTACAGTGAAAACTGCAGGAACTTAAAAACCGGCTCTAGGAAACAAACTGAGAAACCAGAGTAAAACTTTCTCCTGCAACCAGTTCCATTTGTGCTAGATGAACGAACGTCTCTCCACATGCTCAGTTCTGAGAGGATAAGTGTGGTGTGAAAGCCTTCCTTCAACTAGCTTGTTGGGAACACAAAGTTTCTTCAGTTGCAAACTCCCTCCATACATATATATTGGGAGGTTTTAGCTCCAACCCGGTTTTACAGTGAAACTGCAGGAACTTCAAACCGGCTCTATTAAACAGACTTAGAAACCAGAGTAATAGTTTCAACTGCAACCCGTTCCTTGTGCTGATGAACGAACGTCTCACTACATGCTCAGTTCTGAGAGATAATGTGTGTTTAAAGCCTTCTTCACCTAGCTTCTTGGGAACACAATTTTCTTTTCACTTGAAAAACTCCACTCCATACATATATATGGGGAGGATGTAGCTCTCAAACCCGGTTTTTCAGTGAAATCTGCAGGAACTTCAAACCGGCAAGTAGAAACAGACTGAGAATCTAGGTAAAAGTTTCTCCTGCAACCCGTTCCCTTTGTGCTAGATGAACGAACGTCTCTCCACATGCTCAGTTCTGAGCTATAAGTGTGTGTGAAACAGTACTTCACCTAGCTTTTGGGAACTCAAAGCTTTCTTTTCAATTGCAACTCCACTCCATACATATATATGGGGAGGTACTAGCTCCAACTCGGTTTTACAGTGAAAACTGCAGGAATTTCAAACCGGAACTAGGAAACATACTGAGAAAACAGAGTAAAACTTTCCCTGCCACCCATTCCCTTTGTGCTAGATGAACGCACGTCTCTCCACATGCTCAGTTCTGAGAGATAAGTGTGTGTGAAAGCCGTCCTTCACCTAGCTTCTTGGGAACACAAAGTTTCTTTTCAGTTGCAAACTCCTCTCCATACATATATATGGGGAGGTTCTAGCTATAACCCGGTTTTACAGTGAATAATGCAGGAACTTCAAACCGGCACTAGGAAACAAACTGAGAAACCAGAGAAAAACTTTCTCCTGCAACCATTTCCATTTGTGCTAGATGAACGAACGTCTCTCCACATGCTCAGTTCTGAGAGATAAGTGTGTGTGAAAGCCTTCCTTCAACTAGCTTGTTGGGAACACAAAGTTTCTTTCAGTTGCAAACTCCCCTCCATACATATATATGGGGAGTTTCTAGATCCAACCCGGTTTTACAAGTGAAAACTGCAGGAATTCAACCGGCAATAGTAAACAGACTGAGAAACCAGAGTAATAGTTTCAACATCAAACCGTTCCCTTTGTGCTAGATGAACGAACGTCTCTCCACATGCTCAGTTCTGAGAGATAAGTGGGTGTGAAAGCCGTCCTTCACCTAGCATCTTGGGAACACAAAGTTTCTTTTCAGGTGCAAACTCCACTCCATACATATATATGGGGAGGTTCGAGCTCCAACCCGGTTTTACAGTGAAAACTGCAGGAACTTCAAACCGACATTAGGAAACAGACTGAGAAACCAGTGTAATAGTTTCACCTATAATCCGTTTCCTTTGTGCTAGATGAACGAACGTCTCTCTACATGCTCATTTCTGAGAGATAAGTGTGTGTGAAAGCCGTCCTTCACCTAGCTTGTTGGGAACACAAAGTTTCTTTTTAGTTGCAAACTCCACTCCATACATATATATGGGGAGGTAGTAGCTCCAACACTGTTTTACAGGGAAAACTGCAGGACTTCAAACCGGCACTAGGAAACAGACTCAGAAATCAGAGTAAAACTTCTCCTGCAAACCCATTCCCTTTGTGCTAGATGAACGAACGTCTATCCACATGCTCAGTTCTGAGAGATAAGTGTGTGTGTGAAAGCCGTCCTTCACCTAGCTTCTTGGGAACTCAAAGTTTCTTTTCAGTTTCAAACTCCTCTCCATACATATATTGGGAGGTTCTAGCTATAACCCCGGTTTTAGAGTGAAAACTGCAGGAACTTCAAACGGCACTAGGAAAAAAACTGAGAAACCAGAGTAAAACTTTCTCCTGCAACCAGTTCCATTTGTGCTAGATGAACGAACGTCTCTCCACATGCTCAGTTCTGAGAGAAAAGTGTGTGTGAAAGCTGTCCTTAACCTAGCTCCTTGGGAACACAAAGTTTCTTTTCAGTTGCAAACTCCACTCCATACATATATATGGGGAGGTATTAGCTCCAAATCTGTTTTACAGTGAAAACTGGAGGAACATCAATTCGGCACTAGGAAACAGACTGAGAAACCAGAGTAATAGTTTCACCTGCAAACCGTTCCATTTGTGCTAGATGAACGAACGTCTCTCTACATGTTCAGTTCTGTGAGATAAGTGTGTGTGAAAGCCGTACTTCACCTACCTTGTTGGGAACACAAAGTTTCTTTTCAGTTTCCAACTCCACTCCATACATATATATGGGGAAGTACTAGCTCCAAATCTGTTTTACAGTGAAAACTGCAGGAACTTCAAACCGGCACTAGGAAACAGACTGAGAAACCAGAGTAAACTTTCTCTTGCAAACCGTTCCCTTTGTGCTAGATGAACGAACGTCTCTCCACATGCTCAGTTCTGAGAGATAAGTGTGTGTGAAAGCCGTCCTTCCCTAGCTTCTTGGGAACACAAAGTTTCTTTTCAGTTGCAAACTCCTCTCCATACATATATATGGGGAGGTTCTAGCTATAACCCGATTTTACAGTGAATAATGCAGGAACTTCAAACCGGCACTAGGAAACAAACTGAGAAACCAGAGAAAAACTTTCTCCTGCAACCAGTTCCCTTTGTGCTAGATGAACGAACGTCTCTCCACATGCTCAGTTATGAGAGTTATGTGTGTGTTAAGCCTTCCTTCAACTAGCTTGTTGGAACACAAAGTTTCTTTCAGTTGCAAACTCCCATCCATACATATATATGGGGAATTCTAGCTCAAGCCCGGTTTTACAGTGAAAACTGCAGGAATTTCAAACCGGCAATATTAAACAGACTGAGAAACCAGAGTAATAGTTTCAACATCAAACCGTTCCCTTTGTGATAGATGAACGAACGTCTCTCCACATGCTCAGTTCTGAGGGATAAGTGGGTGTGAAAGCCGTCCTTCACTAGCATCTTGGGAACACAAAGTTTCTTTTCAGGTGCAAACTCCACTCCATACATATATAGGGGAGGGTTCTAGCTCCAACCCGGTTTTACAGTGAAAACTGCAGGAACTTCAAACCGACATTAGGAAACAGACTGAGAAACATGAGTAAAAGTTTCTCCTGCAACCAGTTCCCTTTGTGCTACATGAACGAACGTCTCTCCACATGCTCAGTTCTGAGAGATAAGTGTGTGCGAAAGCCGTGCTTCACCTAGCTTGTTGGGAACACAAAGTTTCTTTTCAGTTGCAAACACCATCCATACATATATATGGGGAGGTACTAGCTCCAAATCTGTTTTACAGTGAAAACTGCAAGAACATCAAACTGGCACTAGGAAACAGACTGAGAAACCAGAGTAAAAATTTCCCTTGCAACCCGTTCCCTTTGTGCTAGATGAACGAACGTCTCTCCACATGCTCAGTTGTGAGAGATAAGTGTGTTTGAAAGCCGTCCTTCAACTTCAGTTTGGAACACAAGTTTTTTTTCAGTTTGCAAACTCCACTCCATAAATATATATGGGGAATTTCTAGCTCCAACACGATTTTACAGAGAAAACTGCAGGAACTTCAATCGGCACTAGGAAACATACTGAGAAACCAGAGTAAAACTTTCTCCTGCAACCCGTTCCCTTGTGCTAGATGAACGAACGTCTCCCCACATCTCAGTTCTGAGAGATAAGTGGGTGTGAAAGCCGTCCTTCACCTAGCTTCTTTGGAACACAAGTTTTCTTTTCAGTTTGCAAACTCCACTCCATACATATATATGGGGATGTTCTAGCTCCAACACGGTTTTACAGTGAAAACTGCAGAAACTTCAAACCGGCACTAGAAACAGACTGAGAAACCAGAGTAAAACTTTCTCATGCAAACCGTTTCCCTTTGTGATAGATGAACGAACGTCTCACCACATCTCAATTCTGAGAGAAAATGTGTGTGAAAAGCCGTACTTCACCAACTTGTTGGGAACACAAGTTTTTTTTCAGTTTGCAAACTCCACTCCATAGATATATGGGGAGGTTCTAGCTCCAACCCGTTTTACAGTGAAACTGCAGGAACATCACCCGGCAGTAGCAACAGACTGTGAAACATGAGTAAAAGTTTCTCCTGCAAACCATTCCCTTTGTGCTAGATGAAAGAACGTGTTCGCACATGCTCAGTTCTGAGAGATAAGTGTGTGTGAAAGCCGTCCTTCACCTAGCTTTGGGAACACAAAGTTTCTTTTCAGTTGTAAACTCCACTCCATACATAATGGGGAAGTTCTAGCTCCAACTCGATTTTACAGTGGAAACTTCAGGAACATCTAACCGGCACTAGGACCGACTGAGAAACCAAGTAAAACTTTCTCCTGCAAACCTTTCCATTGTTCTAGATGAACGAACATCCTCTCCACATCTCATTCTGAGAGATAATGTGTGTGAAAGCCGTCCTTTCACCTAGCTTGTTGGGAACACAAAGTTTCTTTTTTTTATTTCAAACTCCACTCCTTACATATATATCGGGAGTAGTAGCTCCAACTCTGTTTTTACAGTGAAAACTGCAGGAATTTCAAACCGGCACTAGGAAACAGACTGAGAAATCAGAGAAAACTTTCCTCCTGCAAACCGTTCCCTTTGTGCTAATGAACGAACGTCTCTCCACATGCTCATTCTGAAGATAATGTGTGTGAAGCCGTCCTTCACCTACTTCTTGGGAACACAAAGTTTCTTTTTCAGTTGCAAACTCCCCTCCATACATATATATGGGAGGTTTTACTCCAACCCGGTTTTTACAGAGAAAACTGCAGGAACTTCAAACCGGCACTATTAAACAGACTGAGAACCAGTAAATAGTTTCAACTGCAACCTCTTCCCTTTGTGTTAGATGAACGAACGTCTCACTACATGCTCATTCTGAGAGGTAATGTGTGTAAAGCCCGTTCTTCACCTAGCTTCTTGGGAAACAAAGTTTTCTTTTCAGTTGCAAACTCCTCTCCATAAATATAATGGGGAATTCTAGCTCCAACTCGATTTTACAGAGAAACTGCAGAACTTCAAATCGGCACTAGGAAACAGACTGAGAAACATGAGTAAAAGTTCTCCTGCAAACATTCCCTTTGTGCTAGATGAAAGAACGTCTCTCGACATGCTCATTTTGAGAGATAAGTGTGTGTGAAAGCCGTCCTTCACCTAGCTTGTTGGGAACCAAAGTTTCTTTTCGTTGCAAACTCCACTCCTACATATATATGGGGAAGTTCTAGCTCCACTCGATTTTACAGTTTAAAACTTCAGATCATCTAACCGGCACTAGGAAACAGACTGGACCAGAGTAATAGTTTCACCTACACCCGTTCCCTTTGTGCTAGATGAACGAACGTCTCTCTACATGCTCATTTCTGAGAGATAAGTGTGTGAAAGCCGTCCTTCACCTAGCTTGTTGGGAACACAAAGTTTCTTCTTTAGTTGCAAACTCCACTCCATACATATATATGGGGAGGTAAGTAGCTCCAACTCTGTTTTACAGTGAAAAATGCAGGAATTTCAAACAGGCACTTGGAAACAGACTGAGAAATGAGAGTAAAACTTTCTCCTGCAAACCGTTCTATTTGTGCTAGATGAACGAACGTCTCTCCACATGCTCAGTTCTGGGAGATAAGTGTGAGTGAAAGCCGTCCTTCACCTAGCTTCTTGGGAACACAAAGTTTCTTTTCAGTTGCAAACTGCTCTCCATACATATATATGGGGAGTTTCTAGCTATAACCCGGTTTTACAGTGAAAACTGCAGGAACTTAAAACCGGCTCTAGGAAACAAACTGAGAACCAGAGTAAAACTTTCTCCTGCAACCAGTTCCATTTGTGCTAGATGAACGAAGTCCTC
>NW_022588677.1:0-11366 GCF_009834535.1 Camelus ferus | reverse complement strand
AACCGATGTGGGGCTAGTACCTTCCCATATATATGTATGGAGTGGATTCGAAACTTAAAAGAAACTTGGTGTTCCCAGCAAGTAGTTAAGGACGGCTTTCACACACACTTATCTTCAAAAACTGAGCATGTGGAGAGACGTTCGTTCATCTAGCACAAAGGGAACGGGTTGCAGGAGAAACTTTTATGTGGTTTCTCGTCTGTTTCCGAGTGCCGGTTTGAAGTTCCTGCAGTTTTCACTGTAAAACCGAGTGGAGCTAGTATCTTCCCATATATATGTATGGATTGGTGTTGGAAAGTGAAAAGAAACTTTGTGTTCCCAACAAACTAGTTGAAGGACGGCTTTCACACACACTTATCCCTCAAAACTGAGCATGTGGAGAGACGTTCGTACATCAAGCACAAAGGGAACAGTTTGCAGGAGAAACTTTTACGCTGGTTTCTCAGTCTGTTTCCTAGTGCCGGTTTGAAGTTCCTGCAGTTTTCACTGTAAAACCGAGTTGGAGCTAGTACTTCCCTATATATGTATGGAGTGGAGTTGGAAACTGAAAAGAAACTTTGTGTTCCCAACAAGCTAGTTGAAGGACGGCTTTCACACACACTTATCTCTCAAAACTGAGCATTTGGAGAGACGTTCGTTCATCTAGCACAAAGGGAACGGGTGGCAGGAGAAACTTTTACTCTGCTTTCTCAGTCTGTTTCATAGTGCCGGTTTGAAGTTCCTGCAGTTTTCACTGTAAACCGAGTTGGAGCTAGTACCTTCCCATATATATGTATGGAGTGGAGTTGGAAACTGAAAAAGAAACTTTGTGTTCCCAAACAAGCTAGTTGAAGTATGGCTTTCATACACACTTATCTCTCAAAACCGAGCAGTGTAGAGACGTTCGTTCATGTAGCACAAAGGAACGGGTGGCGAGAAACTTTTACGCTGGTTTCTCAGTCTGTTTCCTAGTGCTTGTTTGATGTTCCTGCAGTTTTCACTGTTTAACCGAGGTGGGGCTTGTACCTTCCCATATATATGTATGGAGTGGAGTTGGAAACTGAAAAGAAACTTTGTGTTCCCAACAAGCTAGTTGAAGTACGGCTTTCACACACACTTATCTCTCAAAACTGAGCATGTGGAGAGACGTTCGTTCATCTAGCACAAAGGGAACGGGTTGCAGGAGAAACTTTTACTCTGGTTTCTCAGTCTGTTTCCTAGTGCCCTTTTGATGTTCCTGCAGTTTTCACTGTAAAACCGGGTTGGAGCTAGTACCTTCCCATATATATGTATGGATTGGAGTTGGAAACTGAAAAGAAACTTTGTGTTCCCAACAAACTAGTTGAAGGACGGCTTTCACACACACTTATCTCAAAATGAGCATGTGGAGAGACGTTCGTTCATCTAGCACAAAGGGAACGGGTTACAGGAGAAATTTACTGCGGTTTCTCAGTCTGTTTCCTAGTGCCGTTTTGAAGTTCCTGCAGTTTTTCACGTAAAACCGAGTGGAGCTAATACCATCCCATATATATGTATGGAGTGGAGTTGGAAAATGAAAAGAAACTTTGTGTTCCCAAAAAGCTAGTTGAAGTACGGCTTTCACACACAATTATCTCTCAAAACTGAGCATGTGGAGAGACGTTCGTTCATCTAGCACAAAGGGAAAGGGTGGCAGGAGAAACTTTTACTCTGCTTTCTCAGTCTGTTTCATAGTGCCGGTTTGAAGTTCCTGCAGTTTTCACTGTAAAACGAGTTGGAGCTAGTACCTTCCACATATAATGTATGGAGTGGAGTTGGAACCTGAAAAGAAAACTTTGTGTTCCCAACAAGCTAGTTGAAGGACGGCTTTCACACACACTTATCTCTCAAAACTGAGCATGTGGAGAGACGTTCGTTCATCTAGCACATAGGGAACAGTTTGCAGGAGAAACTTTTACGCTGGTTTCTCCGTTTGTTTCATAGTGTCGGTTTGAAGTTCCTGCAGTTTTCACTGTAAAACCGAGGTTGGACGCTAGTACCCTTCCCATATATATGTATGGAGTGGAGTTGGGAAACTGAAAAGAAACTTTGTGTTTCCCAACAAGCTAGTTGAAGTATGGCTTTCATACACACTTATCTCTCAAAACCGAGCATGTGGAGAGACGTTCGTTCATGTAGCACAAAGGAACGGGTGGCAGGAGAAACTTTTACGCTGGTTTCTCAGTCTGTTTCCTAGTGCTGGTTTTATGTTCCTCCAGTTTTCACTGTAAAACCGAGTTGGAGCTAGTACCTTCAATATATATGTATGGAGTGGAGTTCGAAACTGAAAAGAAACTTTGTGTTCCCAACAAGCTAGTTGAAGTACGGCTTTCACACACACTTATCACTCAAAATTGAGCATGTGGAGAGACGTTCGTTCATCTAGCACAAGGGGAACTGGTTGCAGGAGAATCTTTTACGCTGGTTTCTCAGTCTGTTTCCTAGTGCCGGTTTGAAGTTCCTGCAGTTTTCACTGTAAAACCGAGTTGGAGCTAGTTCCTTCCCATATATATGTATGGAGTGGAGTAGGAAACTGAAAAGAACCTTTGTTTTCCCAACAAGCTAGTTGAAGGACGGCTTTCACACACAATTATCTCTCAAAACTGAGCATGTGGAGAGACGTTCGTTCATCTAGCACAAAGGGAACGGGTTACAGGAGAAACTTTTACTGTGGTTTCTCAGTCTGTTTCCTAGTGCCGTTTTGAAGTTCCTGCAGTTTTCACTTTAAAACCGGGTGGAGCTAGTACCTTCCCATATATATGTATGGAGTGGAGTTGGAAACTGAAAAGAAACTTCGTGTTCCCAACAAGCTAGTTGAAGGACGGCTTTCACACACACTTATCTCTCAAAACTGAGCATGTGGAGAGACGTTCGTTCATCTAGCACAAAGGGAACAGTTTGCAGGAGAAACTTTTACGCTGGTTTCTCAGTGTGTTTCCTAGTGCCGGTTTGAAGTTCCTGCAGTTTTCACTGTAAAACAGAGTTGGAGTTAGTACCTTCCCATATATATGTATGGAGTGGTGTTGGAAACTGAAAAGCAACTTTGTGTTCCCAACAAGCTAGTTGAATTATGGCTTTCATACGCACTTATCTCTCAAAACCGAGCATGTGGAGATACGTTCGTTCATCTAGCACAAAGGAACGGGTGGCAGGAGAAACTTTTACTATGGTTTCTCAGTCTGTTTCCTAGTGCCGTTTTGAAATTCCTGCATTTTTCACTTTAAAACCGAGTAGTAGCTAGTACCTTCCCATATATATGTATGGATTGGAGTTCGAAACTGAAAAGAAACTTTGTGTTCCCAACAAGCTAGTTGAAGGACGGCTTTCACACACACTTATCTCTCAAAACTGAGCATGTGGAGAGACGTTCGTTCATCTAGCACAAAGGGAACGGGTTGCAGGAGAAACTTTTACTCTGGTTTCTCAGTCTGTTTCCTAGTGCCGGTTTGAAGTTCCTGCAGTTTTCACAGTAAAACCGAGTTGGAACTAGTACCTTCCCATATATATGTATGGAGTGGAGTTGGAAACTGAAAAGAAACTTTGTGTTCCCAACAAGCTAGTTGAAGTACGGCTTTCACCCTCACTTATCTCTCAAAACTGAGCATGTGGAGAGACGTTCGTTCATCTAGCACAAAGGGAACTGGTGGCAGGAGAAACTTTTTCTCTGGTTTCTCAGTCTGTTTCCAAGGTCCGGTTTGAAGTTCCTGCAGTTTTCACTGTAAAACCGAGTTGGAGCTAGTTCCTTCCCATATATATGTATGGAGTGGAGTTAGAAAATTAAAAGAAACTTTGTGTTCCCAACAAGCTAGTTGAAGGACGGCTTTCACACACAATTATCTCTCAAAACTGAGCACGTGTAGAGACGTTCGTTAATCTAGCACAAAGGGAACGGGTTGCAGGAGAAACATTTACGCTGGTTTCTCATTCTGTTTCCTAGTGCTGGTTTGATGTTCCTGCAATTTTCAGTGTAAAATCGAGTTGGAGCTTGTACCTTCCCTTATATATGTATTGAGTGGAGTTCGAAACTGTAAAGAAACTTTGTGTTCCCAACAAGCTAGTTGAAGGACGGCTTTCACACAAATTTATCTCTCAAAACTGAGTATGTAGAGAGACGTTCGTTCATCTAGCACAAACGGAAAGGGTTGCAGGAGAAACTTTTACTGTGGTTTCTCAGTCTGTTTCCTAGTGCCGGTTTGAAGTTCCTGCAGTTTTCACTGTAAAACCGAGTTGGAGCTAGTACCTACCCATATATATGTATGGAGTGGAGTTGGAAACTGAAAAGAAATTTGTGTTCCCAACAAGCTATTTGAAAGACGGTTTCACACACACTTATCTTTAAAAACTGAGCATGTGGAGAGACGTTCATTCGTCTAGCACAAAGGGAACGGGTTGCAGGAAAAACTTTTACTGTGGTTTCTCAGTCTGTTTCCTAGTGCCGGTTAGAAGTTCCTGCAGTTTTCACTGTAAAACCGAGTTGGAGCTAGTACCTTCCGATATATATTTATGGAGTGGAGTTGGAAACTGAAAAGAAACTTTGTGTTCCCAACAAGCTAGTTGAAAGACTTTTTTCACACACACTTATCTCTCAAAACTGAGCATAATGAGAGACGTTCGTTCATCTTGCACAAAGGGAATGGGTTGCAGGAGGAACATTTACTGTGGTTTCTCAGTCTGTTTTCTAGTGCCGGTTTGATGTTCCTGCAGTTTTCACTGTAAAACCTTGTTGGAGCTAGTACCTTCCCATATATATGTATGGAGTGGAGTTGGAAACTGAAAAGAAACTTTGTGTTCCCAACAAGCTAGTTGAAGGACGGCTTTCACACACACTTTTCTCTCAAAACTGCGCATTTGGAGAGACGTTCGTTCACCTAGCACAAAGGGAACGGGTTGCAGGAGAAACGTTTACTCTGGTTTCTCAGTCTGTTTCCTAGTGCCGGTTTGAAGTTCCTGCAGTTTTCACTGTAAAGCCGAGTTTGAGCTAGTACCTTCCCATATATATGTATGGAGTGGAGTTGGAAACTGGAAAGAAACTTTGTCTTCCCAACAAGCTAGTTGAAGGACGGCTTTCACACACACATATCTCTCAAAACTGAGCATTTGGAGAGACGTTCGTTCATCTAGCACAAAGGTAACTTGTTGCAGGAGAAACTTTTACGCTGGTTTTTCAGTCTGTTTCCTAGTGCTGGTTTGATGTTCCTGCAGTTTTCACTGCAAAACCGAGTTGGAGCTAGTACCTTCCCTTATAAATGTATTGAGTGGAGTTCGAAACTGTAAAGAAACTTTGTGTTCCCAACAAGCTAGTTGAAGGACGGCTTTCACACAAACTTATCTCTCAAAACTGAGCATGTGGAGAGACGTTCGTTCATCTAGCACAAACGGAACGGGATGCAGGAGAAACTTTACTGTGGTTTCTCAGTCTGTTTCCTAGTGCCGGTTTGTAGTTCCTGCAGTTTTCACTGTAAAACCGAGTTGGAGCTAGTACCTTCCCATATATATGTATGGAATGGAGTTGGAAACTGAAAAGAAACTTTGTGTTCCCAACAAGCTAGTTGAAGGACGGCTTTCACACACACATATCTCTCAAAACTGAGCATGTGGAGAGACGTTCGTTCACCTAGCACAAAGTGAACTTGTTGCAGGAGAAACTTTTACGCTGGTTTCTCAGTCTGTTTCCTAGTGCTGGTTTGATGTTCCTGCAGTTTTCACTGTAAAACCGAGTTGGAGCTAGTACCTTCCCTTATATATGTATTGACTGGAGTTCGAAACTGAAAAGAAACTTTGTGTTCCCAACAAGCTAGTTGAAGGAAGGCTTTCACACACACTTATCTCTCAAAACTGAGCATGTGGAGAGACGTTCGTTCATCTAGCACAAACGGATCGGGTTGCAGGAGAAACTTTTACTGTGGTTTCTCAGTCTGTTTCCTAGTGCCGGTTTGAAGTTCCTGCAGTTTTCACTGTAAAACCGAGTTGGAGCTAGTACCTTCCCATTATATGTATGGAGTGGAGTTGGAAACTGAAAAGAAACTTTGTGTTCCCAACAAGCTAGTTGAAAGACGGTTTTCACACACACTTATCTTTCAAAACTGAGCATGTGGAGAGACGTTCATTCATCTAGCACAAAGGGAACGGAATGCAGGAGAAACTATTACTCTGGTTTCTCAGTCTGTTTCCTAGTGCCGGTTTGAAGTTCCTGCAGTTTTCACTGTAAAACCGAGTTGGAGCTAGTACCTTCCGATATATATTTATGGAGTGGAGTGGGAAACTGAAAAGAAAATTTTTGTTCCCAACAAGCTTGTTGAAGTACGGATTTCACACACATTTATCTCTCAAAACGGAGCATGTGGAGAGACGTTCGTTCATCTAGCACAAAGGGAACGGGTTGCAGGAGAAACTTTTACTCTGGTTTCTCAGTCTGTTTCCTAGTGCCGGTTTGAAGTTCCTGCCGTTTTCACTGTAAAACCGAGTTGGAACTAGTACCTTCCCATATATATGTATGGAGTGGAGTTGGAAACTGAAAAGAAACTTTGTGTTCCCAACAAGGTAGTTGAAGTACGGCTTTCACCCTCACTTATCTCTCAAAACTGAGCATGTGGAGAGACGTTCGTTCACCTAGCACAAAGGGAATTTGTTGCCGGAGAAACTTTTACGCTGGTTTCTCAGTCTGTTTCCTAGTGCTGGTTTGATGTTCCTGCAGTTTTCACTGTAAAACCGAGTTGGAGCTAGTACCTTCCCTTATATATGTATTGACTGGAGTTCGAAACTGAAAAGAAACTTTGTGTTCCCAGCAAGCTAGTTGAAGGAAGGCTTTCACACACACTTATCTCTCAAAACTGAGCATGTGGAGAGACGTTCGTTCATCTAGCACAAACGGATCGGGTTGCAGGAGAAACTTTTACTGTGGTTTCTCAGTCTGTTTCCTAGTGCCGGTTTGAAGTTTCTGCAGTTTTCACTGTAAAACCGAGTTGGAGCTAGTACCTTCCCATATATATGTATGGAGTGGAGTTGGAAACTGAAAAGAAACTTTGTGTTCCCAACAAGCTATTTGACAGACGGTTTCACACACACTTATCTTTCAAAACTGAGCATGTGGAGAGACGTTCATTCATCTAGCACAAAGGGAACGGAATGCAGGAGAAACTATTACTCTGGTTTCTCAGTCTGTTTCCTAGTGCCGGTTTGAAGTTCCTGCAGTTTTCACTGTAAAACCGAGTTGGAGCTAGTACCTTCCGATATATATTTATGGAGTGGAGTGGGAAACTGAAAAGAAACTTTTTGTTCCCAACAAGCTTGTTGAAGTACGGATTTCACACACATTTATCTCTCAAAACTGAGCATGTGGAGAGACGTTCGTGCATCTAGCACAAAGGGAACGGGTTGCAGGAGAAACTTTTACTCTGGTTTCTCAGTCTGTTTCCTAGTGCCGGTTTGAAGTTCCTGCAGTTTTCACTGTAAAACCGAGTTGGAACTAGTACCTTCCCATATATATGTATGGAGTGGAGTTGGAAACTGAAAAGAAACTTTGTGTTCACAACAAGCTAGTTGAAGTACGGCTTTCACCCTCACTTATCTCTCAAAACTGAGCATGTGGAGAGACGTTCGTTCATCTAGCACAAAGGGAACGGTTGGCAGGTGAAACTTTTTCTCTGGTTTCTCAGTCTGTTTCCTAGTGCCGGTTTGAAGTTCCTGCAGTTTTCACTGTAAAACCGAGTTGGAGCTAGTTCTCCTTCCCATATATATGTATGGAGTGGAGTAGGAAACTGAAAAGACCTTTGTTTTCCCAACAAGCTAGTTGAAGGACGGCTTTCACACACAATTATCTCTCAAAACTGAGCATGTGGAGAGACGTTCGTTCATCTAGCACAAAGGGAACGGTTACAGGAGAAACTTTTACTGTGGTTTCTCAGTCTGTTTCCTAGTGCCGTTTTGAAGTTCCTGCAGTTTTCACTTTAAACCCGGGTGGAGCTAGTACCTTCCCATATATATGTATGGAGTGGAGTTGGAAACTGAAAAGAAACTTCGTGTTCCCAACAAGCTAGTTGAAGGACGGCTTTCACACACACTTATCTCTCAAAACTGAGCATGTGGAGAGACGTTCGTTCATCTAGCACAAAGGGAACAGTTTGCAGGAGAAACTTTTACGCTGGTTTCTCAGTGTGTTTCCTAGTGCCGGTTTGAATTTCCTGCAGTTTTCACTGTAAAACAGAGTTGGAGCTAGTACCTTCCCATATATATGTATGGAGTGGTGTTGGAAACTGAAAAGAAACTTTGTATTCCCAACAAGCTAGTTGAATTATGGCTTTCATACGCACTTATCTCTCAAAACCGAGCATGTGGAGATACGTTCGTTCATCTAGCACAAAGGAACGGGTGGCAGGAGAAACATTTACGCTGGTTTCTCAGTCTGTTTCCTAGTGCCGTTTTGAAGTTCCTGCATTTTTCACTTTAAAACCGAGTAGTAGCTAGTACCTTCCCATATATATGTATGGATTGGAGTTCGAAACTGAAAAGAAACTTTGTGTTCCCAACAAGCTAGTTGAAGGACGGCTTTCACACACACTTATCTCTCAAAACTGAGCATGTGGAGAGACGTTCGTTCATCTAGCACAAAGGGAACGGGTTGCAGGAGAAACTTTTACTCTGGTTTCTCAGTCTGTTTCCTAGTGCCGGTTTGAAGTTCCTGCAGTTTTCACAGTAAAACCGAGTTTGAACTAGTACCTTCCCATATATATGTATGGAGTGGAGTTGGAAACTGAAAAGAAACTTTGTGTTCCCAACAAGCTAGTTGAAGTATGGCTTTCACCCTCACTTATCTCTCAAAACTGAGCATGTGGAGAGACGTTCGTTCATCTAGCACAAAGGGAACGGGTGGCAGGAGAAACTTTTTCTCTGGCTTCTCAGTCTGTTTCCAAGGTCCGGTTTGAAGTTCCTGCAGTTTTCACTGTAAAACCGAGTTGGAGCTAGTTCCTTCCCATATATATGTATGGAGTGGAGTTAGAAAATTAAAAGAAACTTTGTGTTCCCAACAAGCTAGTTGAAGGACGGCTTTCACACACACTTATCTCTCAAAACTGAGCACGTGTAGAGACGTTCGTTAATCTAGCACAAAGGGAACGCGTTGCAGGAGAAACTTTTACTGTGGTTTCTCAGTCTGTTTCCTAGTGCCGGTTTGAAGTTCCTGCAGTTTTCACTGTAAAACAGAGTTGGAGCTAGTACCTTCCCATATATATGTATGGAGTGGAGTTGGAAACTGAAAAGAAACTTTGTGTTCCCAACAAGCTAGTTGAATGACTTTTTTCACACGCACTTATCTCTCAAAACTGAGCATGTGGAGAGACGTTCGTTCATCTAGCACAAAGGGAACTTGTTGCAGGAGAAACTTTTACTCTGGTTTCTCACTCTGTTTCCTAGTGCTGGTTTGATGTTCCTGCAGTTTTCACTGTAAAACCGAGTTGGAGCTTGTACCTTCCCTTATATATGTATTGAGTGGAGTTCGAAACTGTAAAGAAACTTTGTGTTCCCAACAAGCTAGTTGAAGGACGGCTTTCACACAAACTTATCTCTCAAAACTGAGCATGTGGAGAGACGTTCGTTCATCTAGCACAAACGGAACGGGTTGCAGGAGAAACTTTTACTGTGGTTTCTCAGTCTGTTTCCTAGTGCCGGTTTGAAGTTCCTGCAGTTTTCACTGTAAAACCGAGTTGGATCTAGTACCTACACATATATATGTATGGAGTGGAGTTGGAAACTGAAAAGAAACTTTGTGTTCCCAACAAGCTATTTGAAAGACGGTTTCACACACACTTATCTTTAAAAACTGAGCATGTGGAGAGACGTTCATTCATCTAGCACAAAGGGAACGGGTTGCAGGAAAAACTTTTACTGTGGTTTCTCAGTCTGTTTCCTAGTGCCGGTTTGAAGTTCCTGCAGTTTTCACTGTAAAACCGAGTTGGAGCTAGTACCTTCCGATATATATTTATAGAATGGAGTTGGAAACTGAAAAGAAACTTTGAGTTCCCAACAAGCTAGTTGAAGTACGGCTTTCACCCTCACTTATCTCCCAAAACTGAGCATGTGAAGAGACGTTCGTTCATCTAGCACAAAGGGAACGGGTGGCAGGAGAAACTTTTAATCTGGTTTCTCAGTCTGTTTCCTAGTGCCGGTTTGAAGTTCCTGCAGTTTTCACTGTAAAAAGGAGTTGGAGCTAGTTCCTTCCCATATATATGTATGGAGTGGTGTTGGAAACTTAAAAGAAACTTTGTGTTCCCAACAAGCTAGTTGAAGGACTTCTTTCCACACACTTATCTCTCAAAACTGAGCATGTGTAGAGACGTTCGTTAATCTAGCACAAAGGGAACGGGTTGCAGGAGAAACTTTTACTGTGGTTTCACAGGCTGTTTCCTAGTGCCGGTTTGAAGTTCCTGCAGTTTTCACTGTAAAACAGAGTTGGAGCTAGTACCTTCCCATATATATGTATGGAGTGGAGTATGAAACTGAAAAGAAAACTTTCTGTTCCCAACAAGCTAGTTGAAAGACTTTTTTCATACGCACTTATCTCTCAAAACTGAGCATATGGAGAGACGTTCGTTTATCTTGCACAAAGGGAACGGGTTGCAGGAGGAACATTTACTGTGGTTTCTCAGTCTGTTTTCTAGTGCCGGTTTGATGTTCCTGCAGTTTCACTGTAAAACCGGGTTTGGAGCTAGTACCTTCCCCTATATATTTATGGAGTGAGTTGGAAACTGAAAAGAAAACTTGTGTTCCCAACAAGCTAGTTGAAGGACGGCCTTTCACACACACTTTTCTCTCAAAACTGCGCATCTGGAGAGACGTTCGTTCACCTAGCACAAAGGGAACGCGTTGCAGGAGAAACGTTTACTCTGGTTTCTCAGTCTGTTTCCTAGTGCCGGTTTGAAGTTCCTGCAGTTTTCACTGTAAAAACCGAGTTTGAGCTAGTACCTTCCCATATATATGTATGGAGTGGAGTTGGAAACTGAAAAGAAACTTTGTCTTCCCAACAAGCTAGTTGAAGGACGGCTTTCACACACTAATATCTCTCAAAACTGAGCATGTGGAGAGACGTTCGTTCATCTAGCACAAAGGGAACTTGTTGCAGGAGAAACTTTTACGCTGGTTTTTCAGTCTGTTCCTAGTGCTGGTTTGATGTTCCTGCAGTTTTCACTGTAAAACCGAGTTGGAGCTAGTACCTTCCCTTATAAAGTATTGAGTGGAGTTCGAAACTGTAAAGAAACTTTGTGTTCCCAACAAGCTAGTTGAAGGACGGCTTTCACACAAACTTATCTCTCAAACTAGCATGTGGAGAGACGTTCGTGCATCTATCACAAGGGAAACGGGTTGCAGGAGAAACTTTT
>NW_022588676.1:0-11367 GCF_009834535.1 Camelus ferus | reverse complement strand
ATCCATACATGTATATGGGGAGGTACTAGCTCCAACTCGGTTTTACAGTGAAAACTGCAGGAACTTCCAAACCGGCACTAGGAACAGACTGAGAACGCAGAGTAAAAGTTTTCCCTGCCACCTTCCATTGTGCTAGATGAACGAACGACTCTCCACATGCGCAGTTCTGAGTGATAGTGTGTGTGAACGCCACACTTCACCTAGCTTGTTGGGAACACAAAGTTTCTTTCAGTTGCAACTCCACTCCATACATATATATGGGTAGGTACTAGCTCCAACTCGTTTTACAGTGAAAATTGCAGGAACTTCCAACCGGCATAGGAACAGAACTTAGAAACCAGAGTAAAAGTTTCTCCTGCAACCCGTTTCCCTTTGTGCTAGATGACGAACGTCTCACACATGCTCGTTCTGAGAGATATTGTTGTGTGAAAGCCGTCCTTCACCTAACTTGTTGGGACACAAAGTTTCTTTTCAGTTGCCACACTGCACTCCATACATATATATGGGAGGTACTAGCTCCAAATCGGTTTTTCTGTGAAAACTGCAGGAACTTCAAACCGGCACTAGGAAACAGACTGAGAAACCAGAGTTAAATTTTCTCCTGCAACCCGCTCCCTTTGAGTTGGATGAACGAACGTCTCTCACATGCTCAGTTCTGAGAGATAAGTGTGTTTGAAAGCCGTCCTTCAGCCTAGCTTGTTGGTTAACACAAGAAGCTTCTTCTTCAGGTTGCAAACTCCAATCCATACATATATATTGGGGGGAGGTAACTAGCTCCAAATCGGTTTTAAACCAGTTGAAAACTGCAGGAACTTCAAACCAGGCACCTAGGAAACAGACTGAGAAACCAGAGTAAACAGTTTTCTCCTCAAACCCGTTCCGTTTGTTGCGAAGATGAAACGAACGTCTCTCCACATGCCTCAGTTCTGAAGAGATAAGTGTGTTGTGAAAGACCGTCTTTCAACTAGCTTGTTGGGAACAAAAGTTCTTTTCAGTTGCAACTCTACATCCATTAGCATATATATGGGGAGGTACTAGCTCCAACTCCGGTTTTACAGTGAAAACTGCAGGAACTTCAAACTGGCACTAGGAAACAGACTGAGAAACCAGAGTAAAAGTTTCTCCTGCAACCCGTTCCCTTTGTGCTAGATGAACGAACGTCTCTCCACATGCTCAGTTCTGAGAGATAATGTGTGTGAAAGCCGTCCTTCACCTAGCTTGTTGGGAACACAAAGTTTCTCTTCAGTTGGCAAACTCCACTCCATACATATATATGGGGAGGTACTAGCTCCAACTCGGTTTTACAGTGAAAACTGCAGAACTTCAAACAGGCACTAGGAAACAGACTGAGAAACCAGAGTAAAAGTTTCTCCTGCAAACCGTTCCCTTTGTGCTAGATGAACGAACGTCTCTCCACATGCTCAGTTCTGAGAGATAAGTGTGTGTGAAAGCCAGTCCTTCACCTAGCTTGTTGGGAACACAAAGTTCTTTCAGTTGCAAACTCCACTCCATACATATATATGGGGAGGTACTAGCTCCAACTCGGTTTTACAGTGAAAACTGCAGGAACTTCAAACCGGCACTAGGAAACAGACTGAGAAACCAGAGTAAAAGTTTCTCCTGCAAACCGTTCCCTTTGTGCTAGATGAACGAACGTCTCTCCACATGCTCAGTTCTGAGAGATAAAGTGTGTGTGAAAGCCGTCCTTCACCTAGCTAGTTGGGAACACAAAGTTTCTCTTCAGTTGCAAACTCCACTCCATACATATATATGGGGAGGTACTAGCTCCAACTCGGTTTTACAGTGAAAACTGCAGGAACTTCAACCGGCACTAGGAAACAGACTGAGAAACCAGAGTAAAAGTTTCTCCTGCAACCCGTTCCCTTTGTGCTAGATGAACGAACGTCTCTCCACATGCTCAGTTCTGAGAGATAAGTGTGTGTGAAAGCCGTCCTTCACCTAGCTTGTTGGGAACACAAAGTTTCTTTTCAGTTGCAAACTCCACTCCATACATATATATGGGGAGGTACTAGCTCCAACTCGGTTTTACAGTGAAAACTGCAGGAACTTCAAACCGGCACTAGGAAACAGACTGAGAAACCAGAGTAAAAGTTTCTCCTGCAACCGTTCCCTTTGTGCTAGATGAACGAACGTCTCTCCACATGCTCAGTTCTGAGAGATAAGTGTGTGTGAAAGCCGTCCTTCACCTAGCTTGTTGGGAACACAAAGTTTCTTTCAGTTGCAAACTCCACTCCATACATATATATGGGGAGGTACTAGCTCCAACTCGGTTTTACAGTGAAAACTGCAGGAACTTCAAACCGGCACTAGGAAACAGACTGAGAAACCAGAGTAAAGTTTCTCCTGCAACCCGTTCCCTTTGTGCTAGATGAACGAACGTCTCTCCACATGCTCAGTTCTGAGAGATAAGTGTGTGTGAAAGCCGTCCTTCACCTAGCTTGTTGGGAACACAAAGTTTCTTTTCAGTTGCAACTCCACTCCATACATATATATGGGGAGGTACTAGCTCCAACTCGGTTTTACAGTGAAAACTGCAGGAACTTCAAACCGGCACTAGGAAACAGACTGAGAAAACCAGAGTAAAAGTTTCTCCTGCAACCCGTTCCCTTTGTGCTAGATGAACGAACGTCTCTCCACATGCTCAGTTCTGAGAGATAAGTGTGTGTGAAAGCCGTCCTTCACCTAGCTTGTGGGAACACAAAGTTTCTTTTCAGTTGCAAACTCCACTCCATACATATATATGGGGAGGTACTAGCTCCAACTCGGTTTTACAGTGAAAACTGCAGGAACTTCAAACCGGCACTAGGAAACAGACTGAGAAACCAGAGTAAAAGTTCTCCTGCAACCCGTTCCCTTTGTGCTAGATGAACGAACGTCTCTCCACATGCTCAGTTCTGAGAGATAAGTGTGTGTGAAAGCCGTCCTTCACCTAGCTTGTTGGGAACACAAAGTTTTCTTTCATTGCAAACTCCACTCCATACATATATATGGGGAGGGTACTAGCTCCAACTCGGTTTTACAGTGAAAACTGCAGGAACTTCAAACCGGCACTAGGAAACAGACTGAGAAACCAGAGTAAAAGTTTCTCCTGCAACCCGTTCCCTTTGTGCTAGATGAACGAACGTCTCTCCACATGCTCAGTTCTGAGAGATAAGTGTGTGTGAAAGCCGTCCTTCACCTAGCTTGTTGGGAACACAAAGTTTCTTTTCAGTTGCAAACTCCACTCCATACATATATATGGGTAGGGACTAGCTCCAACTCGGTTTTACAGTGAAAACTGCAGGAACTTCAAACCGGCACTAGGAAACAGACTGAGAAACCAGAGTAAAAGTTTCTCCTGCAACCGTTCCCTTTGTGCTAGATGAACGAACGTCTCTCCACATGCTCAGTTCTGAGAGATAAGTGTGTGTTGAAAGCCGTCCTTCACCTAGCTTGTTGGGAACACAAAGTTTCTTTTCAGTTGCAAACTCCACTCCATACATATATATGGGGAGGTACTAGCTCCAACTCGGTTTTACAGTGAAAACTGCAGGAACTTCAAACCGGCACTAGGAAACAGACTGAGAAACCAGAGTAAAAGTTTCTCCTGCAACCCGTTCCCTTTGTGCTAGATGAACGAACGTCTCTCCACATGCTCAGTTCTGAGAGATAAGTGTGTGTGAAAGCCGTCCTTCACCTAGCTTGTTGGGAACACAAAGTTTCTTTTCAGTTGCAAACTCCACTCCATACATATATATGGGGAGGTACTAGCTCCAACTCGGTTTTACAGTGAAAACTGCAGGAACTTCAAACCGGCACTAGGAAACAGACTGAGAAACCAGAGTAAAAGTTTCTCCTGCAACCCGTTCCCTTTGTGCTAGATGAACGAACGTCTCTCCACATGCTCAGTTCTGAGAGATAAGTGTGTGTGAAAGCCGTCCTTCACCTAGCTTGTTGGGAACACAAAGTTTCTTTTCAGTTGCAAACTCCACTCCATACATATATATGGGGAGGTACTAGCTCCAACTCGGTTTTACAGTGAAAACTGCAGGAACTTCAAACCGGCACTAGGAAACAGACTGAGAAACCAGAGTAAAAGTTTCTCCTGCAACCCGTTCCCTTTGTGCTAGATGAACGAACGTCTCTCCACATGCTCAGTTCTGAGAGATAAGTGTGTGTGAAAGCCGTCCTTCACCTAGCTTGTTGGGAACACAAAGTTTCTTTCAGTTGCAAACTCCACTCCATACATATATATGGGGAGGTACTAGCTCCAACTCGGTTTACAGTGAAAACTGCAGGAACTTCAAACCGGCACTAGGAAACAGACTGAGAAACCAGAGTAAAAGTTTCTCCTGCAACCCGTTCCCTTTGTGCTAGATGAACGAACGTCTCTCCACATGCTCTGTTCTGAGAGATAAGTGTGTGTGAAAGCCGTCCTTCACCTAGCTTGTTGGGAACACAAAGTTTCTTTTCAGTTGCAAACTCCACTCCATACATATATATGGGGAGGTACTAGCTCCAACTCGGTTTTACAGTGAAAACTGCAGGAACTTCAAACCGGCACTAGGAAACAGACTGAGAAACCAGAGTAAAAGTTTCTCCTGCAACCCGTTCCCTTTGTGCTAGATGAACGAACGTCTCTCCACATGCTCAGTTCTGAGAGATAAGTGTGTGTGAAAGCCGTCCTTCACCTAGCTTGTTGGGAACACAAAGTTTCTTTTCAGTTGCAAACTCCACTCCATACATATATATGGGGAGGTACTAGCTCCAACTCGGTTTTACAGTGAAAACTGCAGGAACTTCAAACCGGCACTAGGAAACAGACTGAGAAACCAGAGTAAAGTTTCTCCTGCAACCCGTTCCCTTTGTGCTAGATGAACGAACGTCTCTCCACATGCTCAGTTCTGAGAGATAAGTGTGTGTGAAAGCCGTCTTCACCTAGCTTGTTGGGAACACAAAGTTTCTTTTCAGTTGCAAACTCCACTCCATACATATATATGGGGAGGTACTAGCTCCAACTCGGTTTTACAGTGAAAACTGCAGGAACTTCAAACCGGCACTAGGAAACAGACTGAGAAACCAGAGTAAAAGTTTCTCCTGCAACCCGTTCCCTTTGTGCTAGATGAACGAACGTCTCTCCACATGCTCAGTTCTGAGAGATAAGTGTGTGTGAAAGCCGTCCTTCACCTAGCTTGTTGGGAACACAAAGTTTCTTTTCAGTTGCAAACTCCACTCCATACATATATATGGGGAGGTACTAGCTCCAACTCGGTTTTACAGTGAAAACTGCAGGAACTTCAAACCGGCACTAGGAAACAGACTGAGAAACCAGAGTAAAAGTTTCTCCTGCAACCCGTTCCCTTTGTGCTAGATGAACGAACGTCTCTCCACATGCTCAGTTCTGAGAGATAAGTGTGTGTGAAAGCCGTCCTTCACCTAGCTTGTTGGGAACACAAAGTTTCTTTTCAGTTGCAAACTCCACTCCATACATATATATGGGGAGGTACTAGCTCCAACTCGGTTTTACAGTGAAAACTGCAGGAACTTCAAACCGGCACTAGGAAACAGACTGAGAAACCAGAGTAAAAGTTTCTCCTGCAACCCGTTCCTTTGTGCTAGATGAACGAACGTCTCTCCACATGCTCAGTTCTGAGAGATAAGTGTGTGTGAAAGCCGTCCTTCACCTAGCTTGTTGGGAACACAAAGTTTCTTTTCAGTTGCAAACTCCACTCCATACATATATATGGGGAGGTACTAGCTCCAACTCGGTTTTACAGTGAAAACTGCAGGAACTTCAAACCGGCACTAGGAAACAGACTGAGAAACCAGAGTAAAAGTTTCTCCTGCAACCCGTTCCCTTTGTGCTAGATGAACGAACGTCTCTCCACATGCTCAGTTCTGAGAGATAAGTGTGTGTGAAAGCCGTCCTTCACCTAGCTTGTTGGGAACACAAAGTTTCTTTTCAGTTGCAAACTCCACTCCATACATATATATGGGGAGGTACTAGCTCCAACTCGGTTTTACAGTGAAAACTGCAGGAACTTCAAACCGGCACTAGGAAACAGACTGAGAAACCAGAGTAAAAGTTTCTCCTGCAACCCGTTCCCTTTGTGCTAGATGAACGAACGTCTCTCCACATGCTCAGTTCTGAGAGATAAGTGTGTGTGAAAGCCGTCCTTCACCTAGCTTGTTGGGAACACAAAGTTTCTTTTCAGTTGCAAACTCCACTCCATACATATATATGGGGAGGTACTAGCTCCAACTCGGTTTTACAGTGAAAACTGCAGGAACTTCAAACCGGCACTAGGAAACAGACTGAGAAACCAGAGTAAAAGTTTCTCCTGCAACCCGTTCCCTTTGTGCTAGATGAACGAACGTCTCTCCACATGCTCAGTTCTGAGAGATAATGTGTGTGTGAAAGCCGTCCTTCACCTAGCTTGTTGGGAACACAAAGTTTCTTTTCAGTTGCAAACTCCACTCCATACATATATATGGGGAGGTACTAGCTCCAACTCGGTTTTACAGTGAAAACTGCAGGAACTTCAAACCGGCACTAGGAAACAGACTGAGAAACCAGAGTAAAAGTTTCTCCTGCAACCCGTTCCCTTTGTGCTAGATGAACGAACGTCTCTCCACATGCTCAGTTCTGAGAGATAAGTGTGTGTGAAAGCCGTCCTTCACCTAGCTTGTTGGGAACACAAAGTTTCTTTTCAGTTGCAAACTCCACTCCATACATATATATGGGGAGGTACTAGCTCCAACTCGGTTTTACAGTGAAAACTGCAGGAACTTCAAACCGGCACTAGGAAACAGACTGAGAAACCAGAGTAAAAGTTTCTCCTGCAACCCGTTCCATTTGTGCTAGATGAACGAACGTCTCTCCACATGCTCAGTTCTGAGAGATAAGTGTGTGTGAAAGCCGTCCTTCACCTAGCTTGTTGGGAACACAAAGTTTCTTTTCAGTTGCAAACTCCACTCCATACATATATATGGGGAGGTACTAGCTCCAACTCGTTTTACAGTGAAAACTGCAGGAACTTCAAACCGGCACTAGGAAACAGACTGAGAAACCAGAGTAAAAGTTTCTCCTGCAACCCGTTCCCTTTGTGCTAGATGAACGAACGTCTCTCCACATGCTCAGTTCTGAGAGATAAGTGTGTGTGAAAGCCGTCCTTCACCTAGCTTGTTGGGAACACAAAGTTTCTTTTCAGTTGCAAACTCCACTCCATACATATATATGGGGAGGTACTAGCTCCAACTCGGTTTTACAGTGAAAACTGCAGGAACTTCAAACCGGCACTAGGAAACAGACTGAGAAACCAGAGTAAAAGTTTCTCCTGCAACCCGTTCCCTTTGTGCTAGATGAACGAACGTCTCTCCACATGCTCAGTTCTGAGAGATAAGTGTGTGTGAAAGCCGTCCTTCACCTAGCTTGTTGGAACACTAAGTTTCTTTCAGTTGCAAACTCCACTCCATACATATATATGGGGAGGTTACTAGCTCCACTCGGTTTTACAGTGAAAACTGCAGGAACTTCAAACCGGCACTAGGAAACAGACTGAGAAACCAGAGTAAAAGTTTCTCCTGCAACCGTTCCCTTTGTGCTAGATGAACGAACGTCTTCCACATGCTCAGTTCTGAGAGATAAGTGTGTGTGAAAGCCGTCCTTCACCTAGCTTGTTGGGAACACAAAGTTTCTTTTCAGTTGCAAACTCCACTCCATACATATATATGGGGAGGTACTAGCTCCAACTCGGTTTTACAGTGAAAACTGCAGGAACTTCAAACCGGCACTAGGAAACAGACTGAGAAACCAGAGTAAAAGTTTCTCCTGCAACCCGTTCCCTTTGTGCTAGATGAACGAACGTCTCTCCACATGCTCAGTTCTGAGAGATAAGTGTGTGTGAAAGCCGTCCTTCACCTAGCTTGTTGGGAACACAAAGTTTCTTTTCAGTTGCAAACTCCACTCCATACATATATATGGGGAGGTACTAGCTCCAACTCGGTTTTACAGTGAAAACTGCAGGAACTTCAAACCGGCACTAGGAAACAGACTGAGAAACCAGAGTAAAAGTTTCTCCTGCAACCCGTTCCCTTTGTGCTAGATGAACGAACGTCTCTCCACATGCTCAGTTCTGAGAGATAAGTGTGTGTGAAAGCCGTCCTTCACCTAGCTTGTTGGGAACACAAAGTTTCTTTTCAGTTGCAAACTCCACTCCATACATATATATGGGGAGGTACTAGCTCCAACTCGGTTTTACAGTGAAAACTGCAGGAACTTCAAACCGGCACTAGGAAACAGACTGAGAAACCAGAGTAAAAGTTTCTCCTGCAACCCGTTCCCTTTGTGCTAGATGAACGAACGTCTCTCCACATGCTCAGTTCTGAGAGATAAGTGTGTGTGAAAGCCGTCCTTCACCTAGCTTGTTGGGAACACAAAGTTTCTTTTCAGTTGCAAACTCCACTCCATACATATATATGGGAGGTACTAGCTCCAACTCGGTTTTACAGTGAAAACTGCAGGAACTTCAAACCGGCACTAGGAAACAGACTGAGAAACCAGAGTAAAAGTTTCTCCTGCAACCCGTTCCCTTTGTGCTAGATGAACGAACGTCTCTCCACATGCTCAGTTCTGAGAGATAAGTGTGTGTGAAAGCCGTCCTTCACCTAGCTTGTTGGGAACACAAAGTTTCTTTTCAGTTGCAAACTCCACTCCATACATATATATGGGGAGGTACTAGCTCCAACTCGGTTTTACAGTGAAAACTGCAGGAACTTCAAACCGGCACTAGGAAACAGACTGAGAAACCAGAGTAAAGTTTCTCCTGCAACCCGTTCCCTTTGTGCTAGATGAACGAACGTCTCTCCACATGCTCAGTTCTGAGAGATAAGTGTGTGTGAAAGCCGTCCTTCACCTAGCTTGTTGGGAACACAAAGTTTCTTTTCAGTTGCAAACTCCACTCCATACATATATATGGGGAGGTACTAGCTCCAACTCGGTTTTACAGTGAAAACTGCAGGAACTTCAAACCGGCACTAGGAAACAGACTGAGAAACCAGAGTAAAAGTTTCTCCTGCAACCCGTTCCCTTTGTGCTAGATGAACGAACGTCTCTCCACATGCTCAGTTCTGAGAGATAAGTGTGTGTGAAAGCCGTCCTTCACCTAGCTTGTTGGGAACACAAAGTTTCTTTTCAGTTGCAAACTCCACTCCATACATATATATGGGGAGGTACTAGCTCCAACTCGGTTTTACAGTGAAAACTGCAGGAACTTCAAACCGGCACTAGGAAACAGACTGAGAAACCAGAGTAAAGTTTCTCCTGCAACCCGTTTCCCTTTGTGCTAGATGAACGAACGTCTCTCCACATGCTCAGTTCTGAGAGATATGTGTGTGTGAAAGCCGTCCTTCACCTAGCTTGTTGGGAACACAAAGTTTCTTTTCAGTTGCAAACTCCACTCCATACATATATATGGGGAGGTACTAGCTCCAACTCGGTTTTACAGTGAAAACTGCAGGAACTTCAAACCGGCACTAGGAAACAGACTGAGAAACCAGAGTAAAAGTTTCTCCTGCAACCCGTTCCCTTTGTGCTAGATGAACGAACGTCTCTCCACATGCTCAGTTCTGAGAGATAAGTGTGTGTGAAAGCCGTCCTTCACCTAGCTTGTTGGGAACACAAAGTTTCTTTTCAGTTGCAAACTCCACTCCATACATATATATGGGGAGGTACTAGCTCCAACTCGGTTTTACAGTGAAAACTGCAGGAACTTCAAACCGGCACTAGGAAACAGACTGAGAAACCAGAGTAAAAGTTTCTCCTGCAACCCGTTCCCTTTGTGCTAGATGAACGAACGTCTCTCCACATGCTCAGTCTGAGAGATAAGTGTGTGTGAAAGCCGTCCTTCACCTAGCTTGTTGGGAACACAAAGTTTCTTTTCAGTTGCAAACTCCACTCCATACATATATATGGGGAGGTACTAGCTCCAACTCGGTTTTACAGTGAAAACTGCAGGAACTTCAAACCGGCACTAGGAAACAGACTGAGAAACCAGAGTAAAGTTTCTCCTGCAACCCGTTCCCTTTGTGCTAGATGAACGAACGTCTCTCCACATGCTCAGTTCTGAGAGATATGTGTGTGTGAAAGCCGTCCTTCACCTAGCTTGTTGGGAACACAAAGTTTCTTTCAGTTGCAAACTCCACTCCATACATATATATGGGGAGGTATCTAGCTCCAACTCGGTTTTACAGTGAAAACTGCAGGAACTTCAAATCGGCACTAGGAAACAGACTGAGAAACCAGAGTAAAAGTTTCTCCTGCAACCCGTTCCCTTTGTGCTAGATGAACGAACGTCTCTCCACATGCTCAGTTCTGAGAGATAACTGTGTGTGAAAGCCGTACTTCACCTAGCTTGTTTGGAAACACAAAGTTTCTCTTCAGTTGCAAACTCCACTCCATACATATATATGGGGAGGTACTAGCTCCAACTCGGTTTTACAGTGAAAACTGCAGGAACTTCAAACCGGCACTAGGAAACAGACTGAGAAACCAGAGTAAAAGTTTCTCCTGCAAACCCGTTCCCTTTGTGCTAGATGAACGAACGTCTCTCCACATGCTCAGTTCTGAGAGATAAGTGTGTGTGAAAGCCGTCCTTCACCTAGCTTGTTGGGAACACAAAGTTTCTTTTCAGTTGCAAACTCCACTCCATACATATATATGGGGAGGTACTAGCTCCAACTCGGTTTTACAGTGAAAACTGCAGGAACTTCAAAACCGCACTAGGAAACAGACTGAGAAACCAGAGTAAAAGTTTCTCCTGCAACCCGTTCCCTTTGTGCTAGATGAACGAACGTCTCTCCACATGCTCAGTTCTGAGAGATAAGTGTGTGTGAAAGTCGTCTTCACCTAGCTTGTTGGGAAACACAAAGTTTCTTTTCAGTTGCAAACACCCACCTCATTACCTCTATATGGGTAGGTTACTAAGCTCCACATCTAGATTTTACCACTGTAAACTTGCAGTAGTCAACTTCAACCGGCCCTAGGAAACCGACTGAGAAAGCCAGGAGTAAATTAGTTTCTCCCTGCCAACCCGTTCCCTTTGTGCTAGATGACCGTACGTCTCTCCACATTCTCCGTTTCTGAGAGATAGAGTGTGTGTAAAGCGGTCCTTTCACCTAGCTTTGTTGGGAACACCAAGTTTCTTTTCAGTTGCAAACTCCTCTCCATAAATATATATGGGGAGGTACAAGCTCCAACTCGGTTTTACAGTGAAAAATGTAGGAACTTCAAACCGGCACTAGGAAACAGACTGAGAAACCAGAGTGAAAGTATCTCCTGCAGCCCGTTCCCTTTGTGCTAGATGAACG
>NW_022588675.1:0-11407 GCF_009834535.1 Camelus ferus | reverse complement strand
AGTTTTTCTGCGAAAACTTCATGATTTTGAAACTGAAGTTAGGAAAAAGCTGTGAAAGCAGAGTCAATAGTTCTAGGGTAAATATACCTTGTATGTGTTTGAAAGTCAGAAATCACATGATCACAACTCAGGAATGAATGATTTCTAAATCCAAAATTCATGTAGCATGTATGAACACGGAATATCATGGTAAGAGAAACATTGTAAATTCATCTATTGGATAGAAACCGATCGAAGGAATTTCCTGTGAAATTGCCGTTTTTTGCAACGGGCATTAGGACAAATCTGCAAACGAGGAGAACGTTTCTAGGGTCTAAATATGCCGTGTCTGGTGGATGAAAGTTTTGGTAAATCCACATGTTCACAACTCATTAAAAAATGTTTGTCAATCCGTGATGCACTTATCATATTCTGAACACAGAATATCATGGTGAAAGCAACTTTGTAAATTACACATTTATTGGGTTAGAACTCACTCCAAAAGATATTTTCTGTGAAATCTGCCTCATTTTCAAAAACTGGCATAAGGAAAAGAGTTCGAAATCTGAGAAAATGTTCTAAGGCAAATATGACTTTAATGGTGGATGAAAGTACAGTAATCCACATGCTAAAAAATTCTGTAGTGAATATTTGTCGAAACTGTTATGCATGCAACTTTCTCGGAACACAGAATTTGACGGTGAGCGAACCTATGTAAATCAAATGTCTATTGTGTAGAACTCTCTGCAAGAGCATTTTTCGGTGAAAACTGCCTCATTTTCGAAACTGGCTTTAGGAAAACTTTCAAAAAAATGAGAAAATGCTTGTAAGCGCCATTATGCCTTGTATGGTGGATGAAAGTACAGTAATCCACATGCTAACACCTCTGTATTGAATATTTGTGGAATCCGAGATGCATGTAGCGTGTTCAGAACACGGAATTTCCCGGTGAACGAATCTATGTAAATTACAAGTCCTTTGTTTAGAATTCGCTCCAAGAGCTTTTTGCTGCGAAATCTGCCGCATTTTCAAAACTGGCGATTGGAAAACACTGTGAAATCAGAGAAAATGCTTCTAAGTGTCACTATGCCTTTTATTGTGTTGAAAGTTCGGTAATCCACATGCAAACACATTTGTAGTGAATATTTGTCGAATCCGTTATGCATGTAGCGTGTTCGAAAGACGTAATTTCACAGCAATGGAATCTATGTAAATTACATGTCTAGTGGGTAGAAATCGCTCCAACAGTTTTTTCCTTAGAAAAATGCCTAATTTTCAAAACTGCTATTAGGAAATTGCTGCGAACTCAGAGTTAATGTTTCTAGGTGATAATATGTCTTGTGTGGTGGATGAAAGTTTGTAATGCACATGCTCGTAACACAGTAATGAATGCTTTCTGAATCTGTGATGCATGTAGCATGTTCAGAACATGGAATGTCACAGTGAGGGGAAAAATGTAAATTACATGTCTATTGGGTAGTACTCGCTCCAAGAGGATTTTTCTGCGAAAACTGCATGATTTTAGAAACTGACGTAAGGAGAAATCTACTAAATAAGAATAAATGTTTCTATGTGTAAATACACATTGTATGGTGGGTGAAAGTTCGGTAATACACATGTTCACCACTCAATAAAGAATGTTTGTCGAATCAGTGATGCATGTAGCGTGTTCGGAACATGAAATGTCACGGTGAGTGAAAGCATTTAAATTACATGTCCACTTGGTAGAACTTGCTCCAAAAGCATTTTTCTGTGAAATCTGCCTCATTTTCCAAACTGGCATTAGGAAAAAATTCGAATTTTGAGAAAATGCTTCTAAGTGTCAATATGACTTGTATGGTGATGAAAGTTCAGAAATACACATGCTAACAAATCTGTAGTGAATATTTTCCGAAACCGTGATGCATGCAGTTTTTTCAGAACACAGAATTTGACGATGAGCGAATCTATGTAAATTACATGACTATTGGGTGGAACAAGTTCCAAGAGTATATTTCTTTGAAAACTGCCTGATTTCAGAAACTGACGTTAGGAAAAATCTGCATATACTTTGTACATGTTTCTAGCTGTATATATACATTTTATGGTAGATGAAAGTTCAGTAATCTACATGCTAACAACTCAGCAGTGAATATTTGTCGAACCTGCGGTGCAAGTAGCAAGTTTGAATCACGGAATGTCACGGCGAGGGACTCTATGTAAATTATAAGTCCAATGTGTAGAACATGCTACCAGAGATTTATCCTGCTATAGTTGCCTGATTTTCTAAACTGCCATTAGGAAAAAGCTGCGAACTCAGAATAATGTTTTCTAGGTTTATATATGCCTTATATGGTGGATGAAAATTCTGTAATCTACATGCACACAACTGAGTAATGAATGTTTGTCAAAACTGTGATGAATTTAGCATGTTCGGACCATGGAAAGTCACTTTGTGGGTAACTATTGAAATTACAATTCTACTGGGTCGAACTCGCTTGCAGAGATTACTTCTGCATAAACATCATGATTTTCAAAACAGACGGTAGGAAAAAGTAGTGAAATCAGAGTAAATATTTCTAGGTGTATATATGACTTATATGGTGGATGAAAGTTCTGTCAACCACATGCACACAACTGAGTAATTAACGTTTGTCAAATCCGTGATGCATGTAGCATGTTCAGAAAACGGAAAGTCACTTTGAGGGAAACTGCTTAAATTACAATTCCTCTGGATAGAACTCGCTTGAAGAGGTTTTTTCCTGAGAAAACTTCATGATTTTAAAACCTGAAGTTAGGAAAAAGCTGTGAAAGCAGAGTAAATATTTCTAGGTGTAAATATGCCTTGTATGGTGGATTAAATTTCGGAAATCCACATGCTCTCGAATCAGTAATGAATGTTTTATAAATCCAGTATGCATATAGCGTGTTCTGAACAAGGAATGTCATGGTAAGTGAAACATTGTAAATTTCATGTCTGTCTGATAAAACACACTCGAAGAGAATTTTCCTGTGAAATCTGCCTGTTTTTTGCAACTGGCATTCGGACAAATCTGCAAACACAGAGAAAAATTTCTAGGGGCAAATATGCCGTGTTTGTTGGTTGAATGTTCGGTAATCAACACGTTCCCAACTCATTAATAAATGTTTGTCGAATCCGTGATCCATGTAACGTGTTCGGAACACAGGCTATCACGGTAATAGAAACCTTGCAAATTACACATGTATTAGGTAGAACTCGCTCCAAAAGCATTTATCTGCAAAATCTGCCTCATTTTCAAAACTGGCATTTGAAAAACACATCGAAATCTGAGAAAATGATTCTAAGTGTCAATATGAATTGTATGGTGGATGAAAGTTCAGTAATCCACATGCTAAAAAATTCTGTAGTGAATATTTGTCGAAACTGTTATGCATGCAGCTTTCTCGGAACACAGAATTTGACGGTGAGCGAACCTATGTAAATTAAATGTCTATTGTGTAGAACTCTCTGCAAGAGCATTTTTCGGTGAAAACTGCCTCATTTTCGAAACTGGCGTTAGGAAAAACTTTCAAAAAATGAGAAAATGCTTGTAAGCGCCATTATGCCTTGTATGGTGTATAAAACTACGGTAATCCACATGCTAACAACTCTGTATTGAATATTTGTGGAATCCGAGTTGCATGTAGCGTGTTCAGAACACGGAATTTCACGGTGAGCGAATCTATGTAAATTACAAGTCTCTTGGGTAGAACTCGCCCCAAGAGATATTTGCTGTGAAATCTGCCGCATTTTCAAAACTGGCGTTTGGAAAACACTGTGAAAACAGAGAAAATGCTTCTAAGTATCAATATGCCTTTTATTATGCTGAAAGTTCGGTAATCCACATGCAAACACATTTGTAGTGGGTATATTTCGAATACGTTATGAATGTAGCGTGTTCGAAAGACGTAATTTCACAGCAATGGAATCTATGTACATTACATGCCTAGTAGGTAGAAATCGCTCCAACAGTTTTTTCCTTAGAAAAATGCCTAATTTACAAAACTGCTATTAGGAATTTCCTGCGAACTCAGAGTCAATGTTTCTAGGTGCTAATATGTCTTGTGTGGTGGATGAAAGTTTGTAATGCACATGCTTACACTCAATAAAGAATGTTGTAGAATCTGTGATGCATGTAATGTATTCGGAACACGGAATGTCATGGTAACTGAAACTATGTTAATTGTAAGTCTATTGGATAGAACTCACTCCAAGAGGATTTTTCTGTGAAAACTGTCTTATTTTCGAAACTGGCATTAAGAAATATCTGCAAATAGTGAGTACATGCTTCTAGCTGTATATATACATTGTATGGTAGATGAAAGTACATTAATCCACATGCTAACAACTCAGCAGTTAATATTTGTCAAACTACGGTGCATGTAGCATGTTCGGAGCACGGTATGTCACGGCGAGGAGTTCTATGTAAATTACATGTCTATTGTGTAGAACAATCTACAAGAGAATTATCCTGCAAAAGTTGCCTGATATTATAAACTGCAGTTAGGAAAATGCTGCAAAATTATAATAATATTTTCAAGGTGTTTATATGCATTTTACGGTGAATGAAAGTTCTGTAATTCACAGGCACACAACTGACTAATGAATGTTTGTCAAATCCGTGATGAATGCAGTGTGTTCAGACCACGGAAAGTCACTTTGTGGGAAACAATTGAAATTGCAATTCTAATGGGTAGAACTCACATGCAGAGATTTTTTCTGGGAAAACTTTATGATTTTCGAGACTGACGTTAGGAAAAATCTGTGAAATCAGAGTAAATATTTCTAGGTGTATTTATGCCTTGTATGGTGGATGAAAGTTCTGTAATCCACATGCACACAAATGAGTAATGAATGTTTGTCAAATCCGTGATGCATGTAGCGTGTTCAGAAAATGGAAAGTCACTTTGAGGGAAACTAAATTACAATTCTACTGGGTAGAACTCGCATGAAGAGGTTTTTTCTGCGAAAACTTCATGATTTTTGAAACTGAAGTTAGGAAAAAGCTGTGAAAGCAGAGTCAATATTTCTAGGTGTAAATATACCTTGTATGGTGTTTGAAAGTTCAGAAATTCACATGATCACAACTCAGGAATGAATGATTTCTAAATCCAATATTCATGTAGCGTGTTATGAACACGGAATTTCATGGTAAGTGAAACATTGTAAATTTCATGTCTATTGGATAGAACCGATCGAAAGGAATTTTCCTGTGAAATCTGCCTGTTTTTTGCAACGGGCATTAGGACAAATCTGCAAACGAGGAGAAACATTTCTAGGTGTAAATATGCCGTGTCTGGTGGATGAAAGTTTGGTAATCCACATGTTCACAACTCATTAAAAAATGTTTGTCAATCCGTGATGCACTTATCATATTCTGAACACAGAATATCATGGTGAAAGAAACTTTGTAAATTACATATTTATTGGGTAGAACTCACTCCAAAAGTATATTTCTGTGAAATCTGCCTCATTTTCAAAACTGGCATAAGGAAAAGAGTTCGAAATCTGAGAAAATGTTTCTAAGGCAAATATGACTTTAATGGTGGATGAAAGTACAGTAATCCACATGCTAAAAAATTCTGTAGTGAATATTTGTCGAAACTGTTATGCATGCAACTTTCTCGGAACACAGAATTTGACGGTGAGCGAACCTATGTAAATCAAATGTCTATTGTGTAGAACTCTCTGCAAGAGCATTTTTCGGTGAAAACTGCCTCATTTTCGAAACTGGCGTTAGGAAAATCTTTCAAAAAATGAGAAAATGCTTGTAAGCGCCATTATGCCTTGTATGGTGGATGAAAGTACGGTAATCCACATGCTAACAACTCTGTAGTGAATATTTGTGGAATCCGAGATGCATGTAGCGTGTTCAGAACACGGAATTTCCCGGTGAGCGAATCTATGTAAATTACAAGTCCTTTGTTTAGAATTCGCTCCAAGAGCTTTTTGCTGCGAAATCTGCCGCATTTTCAAAACTGGCGTTTGGAAAACACTGTGAAATCAGAGAAAATGCTTCTAAGTGTCACTATGCCTTTTATTGTGTTGAAAGTTCGGTAATCCACATGCAAACACATTTGTAGTGAATATTTGTCGAATCCGTTATGCATGTAGCGTGTTCGAAAGACGTAATTTCACAGCAATGGAATCTATGTAAATTACATGTCTAGTGGGTAGAAATCGCTCCAACAGTTTTTTCCTTAGAAAAATGCCTAATTTTCAAAACTGCTATTAGGAAATTGCTGCGAACTCAGAGTTAATGTTTCTAGGTGATAATATGTCTTGTGTGGTGGATGAAAGTTTGTAATGCACATGCTCGTAACACAGTAATGAATGCTTTCTGAATCTGTGATGCATGTAGCATGTTCAGAACATGGAATGTCACAGTGAGGGGAAAAATGTAAATTACATGTCTATTGGGTAGTACTCGCTCCAAGAGGATTTTTCTGCGAAAACTGCATGATTTTAGAAACTGACGTAAGGAGAAATCTACTAAATAAGAATAAATGTTTCTATGTGTAAATACACATTGTATGGTGGGTGAAAGTTCGGTAATACACATGTTCACCACTCAATAAAGAATGTTTGTCGAATCAGTGATGCATGTAGCGTGTTCGGAACATGAAATGTCACGGTGAGTGAAAGCATTTAAATTACATGTCCACTTGGTAGAACTTGCTCCAAAAGCATTTTTCTGTGAAATCTGCCTCATTTTCCAAACTGGCATTAGGAAAAAATTCGAATTTTGAGAAAATGCTTCTAAGTGTCAATATGACTTGTATGGTGATGAAAGTTCAGAAATACACATGCTAACAAATCTGTAGTGAATATTTTCCGAAACCGTGATGCATGCAGTTTTTTCAGAACACAGAATTTGACGATGAGCGAATCTATGTAAATTACATGACTATTGGGTGGAACAAGTTCCAAGAGTATATTTCTTTGAAAACTGCCTGATTTCAGAAACTGACGTTAGGAAAAATCTGCATATACTTTGTACATGTTTCTAGCTGTATATATACATTTTATGGTAGATGAAAGTTCAGTAATCTACATGCTAACAACTCAGCAGTGAATATTTGTCGAACCTGCGGTGCAAGTAGCAAGTTTGAATCACGGAATGTCACGGCGAGGGACTCTATGTAAATTATAAGTCCAATGTGTAGAACATGCTACCAGAGATTTATCCTGCTATAGTTGCCTGATTTTCTAAACTGCCATTAGGAAAAAGCTGCGAACTCAGAATAATGTTTTCTAGGTTTATATATGCCTTATATGGTGGATGAAAATTCTGTAATCTACATGCACACAACTGAGTAATGAATGTTTGTCAAAACTGTGATGAATTTAGCATGTTCGGACCATGGAAAGTCACTTTGTGGGTAACTATTGAAATTACAATTCTACTGGGTCGAACTCGCTTGCAGAGATTACTTCTGCATAAACATCATGATTTTCAAAACAGACGGTAGGAAAAAGTAGTGAAATCAGAGTAAATATTTCTAGGTGTATATATGACTTATATGGTGGATGAAAGTTCTGTCAACCACATGCACACAACTGAGTAATTAACGTTTGTCAAATCCGTGATGCATGTAGCATGTTCAGAAAACGGAAAGTCACTTTGAGGGAAACTGCTTAAATTACAATTCCTCTGGATAGAACTCGCTTGAAGAGGTTTTTTCCTGAGAAAACTTCATGATTTTAAAACCTGAAGTTAGGAAAAAGCTGTGAAAGCAGAGTAAATATTTCTAGGTGTAAATATGCCTTGTATGGTGGATTAAATTTCGGAAATCCACATGCTCTCGAATCAGTAATGAATGTTTTATAAATCCAGTATGCATATAGCGTGTTCTGAACAAGGAATGTCATGGTAAGTGAAACATTGTAAATTTCATGTCTGTCTGATAAAACACACTCGAAGAGAATTTTCCTGTGAAATCTGCCTGTTTTTTGCAACTGGCATTCGGACAAATCTGCAAACACAGAGAAAAATTTCTAGGGGCAAATATGCCGTGTTTGTTGGTTGAATGTTCGGTAATCAACACGTTCCCAACTCATTAATAAATGTTTGTCGAATCCGTGATCCATGTAACGTGTTCGGAACACAGGCTATCACGGTAATAGAAACCTTGCAAATTACACATGTATTAGGTAGAACTCGCTCCAAAAGCATTTATCTGCGAAATCTGCCTCATTTTCAAAACTGGCATTTGAAAAACACATCGAAATCTGAGAAAATGATTCTAAGTGTCAATATGAATTGTATGGTGGATGAAAGTTCAGTAATCCACATGCTAAAAAATTCTGTAGTGAATATTTGTCGAAACTGTTATGCATGCAGCTTTCTCGGAACACAGAATTTGACGGTGAGCGAACCTATGTAAATTAAATGTCTATTGTGTAGAACTCTCTGCAAGAGCATTTTTCGGTGAAAACTGCCTCATTTTCGAAACTGGCGTTAGGAAAAACTTTCAAAAAATGAGAAAATGCTTGTAAGCGCCATTATGCCTTGTATGGTGTATAAAACTACGGTAATCCACATGCTAACAACTCTGTATTGAATATTTGTGGAATCCGAGTTGCATGTAGCGTGTTCAGAACACGGAATTTCACGGTGAGCGAATCTATGTAAATTACAAGTCTCTTGGGTAGAACTCGCCCCAAGAGATATTTGCTGCGAAATCTGCCGCATTTTCAAAACTGGCATTTGGAAAACTCTGTGAAAACAGAGAAAATGCTTCTAAGTATCAATATGCCTTTTATTATGCTGAAAGTTCGGTAATCCACATGCAAACACATTTGTAGTGGGTATATTTCGAATACGTTATGAATGTAGCGTGTTCGAAAGACGTAATTTCACAGCAATGGAATCTATGTACATTACATGCCTAGTAGGTAGAAATCGCTCCAACAGTTTTTTCCTTAGAAAAATGCCTAATTTACAAAACTGCTATTAGGAATTTCCTGCGAACTCAGAGTCAATGTTTCTAGGTGCTAATATGTCTTGTGTGGTGGATGAAAGTTTGTAATGCACATGCTTACACTCAATAAAGAATGTTGTAGAATCTGTGATGCATGTAATGTATTCGGAACACGGAATGTCATGGTAACTGAAACTATGTTAATTGTAAGTCTATTGGATAGAACTCACTCCAAGAGGATTTTTCTGTGAAAACTGTCTTATTTTCGAAACTGGCATTAAGAAATATCTGCAAATAGTGAGTACATGCTTCTAGCTGTATATATACATTGTATGGTAGATGAAAGTACATTAATCCACATGCTAACAACTCAGCAGTTAATATTTGTCAAACTACGGTGCATGTAGCATGTTCGGAGCACGGTATGTCACGGCGAGGAGTTCTATGTAAATTACATGTCTATTGTGTAGAACAATCTACAAGAGAATTATCCTGCAAAAGTTGCCTGATATTATAAACTGCAGTTAGGAAAATGCTGCAAAATTATAATAATATTTTCAAGGTGTTTATATGCATTTTACGGTGAATGAAAGTTCTGTAATTCACAGGCACACAACTGACTAATGAATGTTTGTCAAATCCGTGATGAATGCAGTGTGTTCAGACCACGGAAAGTCACTTTGTGGGAAACAATTGAAATTGCAATTCTAATGGGTAGAACTCACATGCAGAGATTTTTTCTGGGAAAACTTTATGATTTTCGAGACTGACGTTAGGAAAAATCTGTGAAATCAGAGTAAATATTTCTAGGTGTATTTATGCCTTGTATGGTGGATGAAAGTTCTGTAATCCACATGCACACAAATGAGTAATGAATGTTTGTCAAATCCGTGATGCATGTAGCGTGTTCAGAAAATGGAAAGTCACTTTGAGGGAAACTAAATTACAATTCTACTGGGTAGAACTCGCATGAAGAGGTTTTTTCTGCGAAAACTTCATGATTTTTGAAACTGAAGTTAGGAAAAAGCTGTGAAAGCAGAGTCAATATTTCTAGGTGTAAATATACCTTGTATGGTGGTTGAAAGTTCAGAAATTCACATGATCACAACTCAGGAATGAATGATTTCTAAATCCAATATTCATGTAGCGTGTTATGAACACGGAATTTCATGGTAAGTGAAACATTGTAAATTTCATGTCTATTGGATAGAACCGATCGAAAGGAATTTTCCTGTGAAATCTGCCTGTTTTTTGCAACGGGCATTAGGACAAATCTGCAAACGAGGAGAAACATTTCTAGGTGTAAATATGCCGTGTCTGGTGGATGAAAGTTTGGTAATCCACATGTTCACAACTCATTAAAAAATGTTTGTCAATCCGTGATGCACTTATCATATTCTGAACACAGAATATCATGGTGAAAGAAACTTTGTAAATTACATATTTATTGGGTAGAACTCACTCCAAAAGTATATTTCTGTGAAATCTGCCTCATTTTCAAAACTGGCATAAGGAAAAGAGTTCGAAATCTGAGAAAATGTTTCTAAGGCAAATATGACTTTAATGGTGGATGAAAGTACAGTAATCCACATGCTAAAAATTCTGTAGTGAATATTTGTCGAAACTGTTATGCATGCAACTTTCTCGGAACACAGAATTTGACGGTGAGCGAACCTATTTAAATCAAATGTCTATTGTGTAGAACTCTCTGCAAGAGCATTTTTCGGTGAAAACTGCCTCATTTTCGAAACTGGCGTTAGGAAAAACTTTCAAAAAATGAGAAAATGCTTGTAAGCGCCATTATGCCTTGTATGGTGGATGAAAGTACGGTAATCCACATGCTAACAACTCTGTAGTGAATATTTGTGGAATCCGAGATGCATGTAGCGTGTTCAGAACACGGAATTTCCCGGTGAGCGAATCTATGTAAATTACAAGTCCTTTGTTTAGAATTCGCTCCAAGAGCTTTTTGCTGCGAAATCTGCCGCATTTTCAAAACTGGCGTTTGGAAATCACTGTGAAATCAGAGAAAATGCTTCTAAGTGTCACTATGCCTTTTATTGTGTGGAAAGTTCGGTAATCCACATGCAAACACATTTGTAGTGAATATTGTCGAATCCGTTATGAATGTAGCGTGTCGAAGACGTAATTTCACAGCAATGGAATCTATGTAAATTACATGTCTAGTGGGTAGAAATCGCTCAAACGTTTTTTCCTTAGAAAAATGCCTAATTTCAATACTGCTATTAGGAAATTGCTGCGAACTCGAGTAATGTTTCTAGGTGATAATATGTCTTGTGTGGTGGGATGAAAGGTTGTAATTGCACATGCTACACTCAATAAAGAATGTTGTAATCTGTGATGCATGTAATGTATTCGGAACACGGAATGTCATGGTAACTGAAACTAAGTTAATTGTAAGTCTATTGGATAGAACTCACTCCAAGATGATTTTTCTGTGAAAACTGTCTTATTTTCGAAACTGGCATTAAGAAATATCTGC
>NW_022588674.1:0-11408 GCF_009834535.1 Camelus ferus | reverse complement strand
CTTTTCTCTGGTTTCTCAGTCTGTTTCCTAGTACCGGTTTGATGTTCCTGCAGTTTTCACCGTAAAACCGTGTTGGATCTACTACCTCCCATATATATGTATAAGTGGAATTTGCAACTGAAAAGAAATTTGTGTTCCCCAAGCAAGGTGAAGGACGGCTTTCACACACACTTATCTCTCAGATGAAATGAGCATGTGGAGAGACATTCGTTCACCTAGCACCAAGGGAACTCTTTGCCAAGAGAAACTTTTACTCTGCTTCTCAGTGTGTTTCCTAGTTCGGTTTGAATTTCCTGCAGTTTTTCTCTGTAAAACCGTGTATGTTATTGCTAGTACCGCCCCATATATTGCATGAAGTGGAGTTTGCAACTGAAAATAAGCATTGTGTTCCCAACAAGCTATGTGAAGGACGGCTTTCACAAACACTTATTTCAGAACTAAGGCTTGTGGATAACGTTCGTTCATCTAGCACCAAGGGGAACGGGTTGCAGGAGAAACTTTTACACTGGTTTCACAGTCTTTTCCTAGTGCCGGTATGAAGTTCCTGCAGATTTCAGTGTAAAACCGAGTTGGAGCTAGTACCTCCCCTTATTATGAATGAGTGTGAGTGTAGTTTGCAACTGAAAAGAAACTTTGTGTTCCCAACAAGCTAGATGAAGGACGGCCTTCACACACATTTATCTCTCAGAACTGAGCATGTGGAGAGACGTTCGTTATCTAGCCCCCAAGGAACGGGTTGCAGGAGAAAATTTACTCTATTTCTCAGTCAGGTTTCCTAGTGCGGTTTGAAGTTCTGAGATTTCACTGTAAACCGAGTTGGATCTAATACCTCCCCCTATATATGTATGGAGTGGAGTTTGCATCTGAATAGAAACTTTGTGTTCCATCATAATAGGTGAAGGACGGCTTTCACACACACTTATCTCTCAGAACTAATTATGTGGAGGAGACGTTCGTTCACCTGGCACCAAGGGAACGGGTTGCAGGAGAAACTTTTACTCGGGTTCTCAGGCTTTTTCTAGTGCCGGTTTGATATTCCTGCAGTTTCACCATAAAAGCGAGTTGGAGCTAGTACCTCCCATATATATTTATGGAGTGGAGTTTGCAACTGAAAAGGAACTTTGTGTTCCCAACAAGCTATGTGAAGGACGGCTTTCACAAACACATATATCTCAGAACTAAGCTTGTGGAGAGACTTTCGTTCATCTAGCACCAAGGGAAATGGTTGCAGGAGAAACTTTTACACTGGTTTCACAGTCTTTTTCCTAGTGCCGGTTTGAAGTTCCTGCAGATTTCACTGTAAAACCGAGTTGGATCTATTACCTCCCCTATATATGTATGGAGGGGAGTTTGGCATCTGAATAGTAACTTTGTGTTCCCATCATAATAGGTGAAGGACGGCTTTCACACACACTTATCTCTCAGAAATGAGCATGTGGAGAGAAGTTCGTTCACCTAGCACCAAGAGAATGGTTGCAGGAGTAACTTTACTCTGGTTCTCAGTCTGTTTCCTAGTGCCGTTTTGACATTACTGCAGTTTTCACAGTAAAACGAGTTGCAGCTAGTATCTCACCATATATATATATGGAGTGAATTTTGCAACTGAAAAGAAACTTTGTGATCCCAAAAAGCTAGGTGATTACGCCTTTCACACACCTTATCTCTCAGAACTATTATGTGGAGAGACGTTCGTTCACCTGGCACCAAGGAACGGGTTGCAGGAGAAACTTGTACTCAGGGTTCTCAGTCTTTTTCCTAGTGCCGGTTTGATATTCCTGCAGTTTTCACCCATAAAATCGAGTTGGAGCTAGTACCTCCCCATATATATTTATGGAGTGGAGTTTGCAACTGAAAAGGAACTTTGTGTTCCCAACAAGCTAGGTGAAGGACGGCTTTCACACACAATTACCTCTCAGAATAAAGCTGGTGGAGAGACGTTTCGTTCATCTAGCACCCAAGGGAACGTGTTGCAGGAGAAAATTTACTCTAGTGTTCTCAGTCAGTTTCCTAGTGCCGGTTTGAAGTTCCTGCAGTTTTCACTGTAAAATTGAGTTGGATCTAATACCTCCCCTCCATATATGTATGGAGTGGAGTTTGCAACTGAAAAGAAACTTTGTGTTCCCACAGCAAGGGTGAAAGGACGGCTTTCACACACACTTTATCTCTCACAAATAATCGTGTGGAGAGACGTTCGTTGATCAAGCACAAAGGGAACGGGTTACAGGTTAAACTTTTACTCTGGTTTTCACAGTCTGTTTCCTAATCCGGTATGAATTTCCCTGCAGTTTTCACTGGAAAACCAAGTTGGAGCTAGTACCCTACCCATATATATGTATGGAGTGGAGATTGCAACTGAAAAGAAACTTTGTGTTCCCAACAACCTAGCTGAAGGACGGCTTTGACACACACATATCTCTCAGAACTGAGCATGAGGATAGACGTCTTTCACCTAGCACCAAGGGAACGGGTTGCAGGAGGAATTTTTCTCCGGTTTCTCAGTCTTTTCCTAGAGGCGTTTGAATTTCCTGCAGTTTTCACTGTAAAAACGATTTGAGCTAGTACCTCCCCATATATATGTATGGAGTGGAGTTTGCATCTGAAAAGAAACTTTGTGTTCCCAACAAGCTAGTTGAAATACGGCTTCCACACACACTTATCTCTGAGAACTGAGCATGTGGAGAGACTTTCGTTCATGTAGCACCAAGGAACGGGTTGCAGGAGAAATTTTTCTCTGGGTTCTCAGTCTGTTTCCTAGTGCCGGTTTGAATTTCCTGCAGTTTTCACTGTAAAACCGAGTTGGATCTAGTACCACCCCCTATATATGCATGGAGTGGGGTTTGCAACTGAAAATAAGCTTGTGTTCCCAACAAGCTATATGAAGGACGGCTTTCACACACAATTCCCTCTCAGAACTGAGCATGTGGAGAGACGTTCGTTCATCAAGCACAAAGGGAACGGGTTGCAGGAGAAACCATTACTCCTGATATCTCAGTCTGTTTCCTTGTGGCGGTTTGAATTTCCTGGCAGTTTTCACTGTAAAACCGAGTTGGAGCTACTACCATCCCCATATAAATGTATGGATTGGGGTTTGCAACTGAAAAGAATCTTTGTGTTCCCAACAAGCTAGGTGATGGACGGCTTTAACACACATTATCTCTCAGAACTGAGGACGTGGATAGACGTTCGTTCACCTAGCACCAAGGGAACGGGTGGCAGGAGATACTTTTCTGTGGTTCTCAGTCTGTTTCCAAGTACCGGTTTGATGTTCCTGCAGTTTTCACCGTAAAACCGTGTTGGATCTAGTACTTCCCCATATATAAGTATGGAGTGGAATTTGCAACTGAAAAGAAACTTTGTGTTCCCAACAAGCAAGGAGAAAGACGGCTTTCACACACACTTATCTCTCAGAAAGAGTATGTGGATAGACGTTCGTTCATCTAGCACCAAGGGAACTCTTTGCAAGACAAACTTTTACTGTGTTCTCAGTGTGTTTTTATAGTTCCGGTTTGAATTTCCTGCAGTTTTCACTGTAAACCGAGTTTTAGCTAGTCCCTCCCCATATATATGCATGGAGTTGTGTTTGCAACTGAAAATAAGCTTGTGTTCCCAACAAGCTATGTGAAGGACGGCTTTTCACACACACTTATAACTCAGAACAAAGCTTGTGGAGAGACGTTCGTTCATCTAGCACCAAGGGAACGGGTTGCAGGAGAAACTTTTACACTGGCTTTCACAGTCATTTTCCTAGTGCCGGTTTGAAAGTACCTGCAGTTTTCACTGTAAAACCGAGTTGGAGCTAGTACCTCCCCTTATATATGAATGGAGTGGAGTTTGCAACTGAAAAGAAACTTTGTGTTCCCAACAAGCTAGATGAAGGACGGCATTCACACACATTTATCTCTCAGAACTGAGCAATGTGGAGAAACGTTCGTTCATCTAGCACCAAGGGAACTGGTTGCAGGAGTAATTTTACTCTAGTTTTGTCAGTCAGTTTCCTAGTGCCGGTTTGAATTTCCTGCAGTTTTCACTGTAAAACCGAGTTAGATCTAATACCTCACCCTATATTTGTACGGAGTGGTGTTTACAACCGAAAAAGAAACTTTGTGTTCCCACCATAATAAGTGAAGGACGGCTTTCACACACACTTATCTCTCAGAACTGAACATGTGGAGAGACGTTCGTTCACCTAGCACCAAGAGAAAGTTTTGCAGGAGTAACTTTTACTCTGGTTTCTCAGACTGTTTCCTAGTGCCGGTTTGATGTTCCTGCAGTTTTCACTGTAAAACCGAGTTGGAGCTAGTACCTCACCATATATATATATGGAGTGAAATTTGCAACTGAAAAGAAACTTTGTGATCCCAAAAAGCTAGGTGAAAGTCGCCTTTCACACACACTTATCTCTCAGAAATAATTATGTGGAGAGACGTTCTTTCACCTAGCACCAAGGGAACGGAATGCAGGAGAAACTTTTACTCAGTGTTCCCAGTCTGTTTCCTAGTGCCGGTTGATATTCCTGCAGTTTTCACCATAAAATCGAGTTGGAGCTAGTACCATCCCCATATATATTTATGGAGTGGAATTTGCAACTGAAAAGGAAACTTTGTGTTCCCAACAAGCTAGGTGAAGTACGGCTTTAACACACACTTATCTCTCAGAACTGAGCATGTGGAGAGACTTCATTCACCTTCCACCAAGGGAACGGGTTGGCAGGTGAAACTTTTCTCTGGTTTCTCAGTCTGTTTCCTAGTACCGGTTTGATGTTCCTGCAGTTTTCACAGTAAAACTGTGTTGGAGCTAGTACCTCCCCCTATATATGTATGGAGTGGAGTTGCATCTGAATAGAAACTTTGTGTTCCCATCATAATAGGTGAAGGACGGCTTTCACACACACTTATCTCTCAGAAATTAGCATGTGGAGAGAAGATCGTTCACCTAGCACCAAGAGAAAGGGTTGCAGGAGTAACTTTTACTCTGGTTTCTCAGTCTGTTTCTTAGTGCCGGTTTGATATTACTGCAGTTTTCACAGTAAAACCGAGTTGCAGCTAGTATCTCACCATATATATATATGGAGTGAATTTTGCAACTGAAAAGAAACTTTGTGATCCCAACAAGCTAGGTGAATTACGCCTTTCACACACACTTATCTCTCAGAACTAATTATGTGGAGAGACGTTCGTTCACCTAGCACCAAGGGAACGGGTTGCAGGAGAAACTTTTACTCAGGGTTCTCAGTCTTTTTCCTAGTGCCGGTTTGATATTCCTGCAGTTTTCACCATAAAAGCGAGTTGGAGCTAGTACCTCCCCATATATATTTATGGAGTGGAGTTTGCAACTGAAAAGGAACTTTGTGTTCCCAACAAGCTAGGTGAAGGACCGCATTCACACACAATTACCTCTCAGAAATAAGCTTGTGGAGAGACGTTCGTTCATCTAGCACCAAGGGAACGTGTTGCAGGAGAAATTTTACTCTAGTTTCTCAGTCAGTTTCCTAGTGCCGGTTTGAAGTTCCTGCAGTTTTCACTGTAAAATTGAGTTGGATTTAATACCTCCCCTTATATATGTATGGAGTGGAGTTTGCAACTGAAAAGAAACTTTGTGTTCCCAACAAGCAAGGTGAAGGACGGCTTTCACACACACTTATCTCTCACAAATAAGCTTGTGGAGAGACGTTCGTTCATCTAGCACAAAGAGAACGGGTTGCAGGAGAAACTTTTTCTCTGGATTCTCAGTCTGTTAACTAGTGCCGGTCTGAATTTCCTGCAGTTTTCACTGTAAAACCGAGTTGGATCTAGTACCACCCCCTATATATGCATGGAGTGGAGTTTGCAACTGAAATTAAGCATTGTGTTCCCAACAAGCTATATGAAGGACGGCTTTCACACACAATTCCCTCTCAGAACTGAGCATGTGGAGAGACGTCGTTCATCAAGCACAAAGGGAACGGGTTGCAGGAGAAACTTTACACTGGTTTCACAGACTTTTCCTAGTGCCGGTATGAAGTTCCTGCAGATTTCACTGTAAAACCGAGTTGGATCTCATACCTCCCCCTATATATGTATGGAGTGGAGTTTGCATCTGAATAGAAAATTTGTGTTCCCATCATAATAGGTGAAGGACGGCTTTCACACACACTTATCTCTCAGAAATGAGCATGTGAGAGAAGTTCGTTCACCTAGCACCAAGAGAAAGGGTTGCAGGGTTAACTTTTACTCTGGTTTCTCAGTCTGTTTCCTAGTGCTGGTTTGATATTACTGCAAGTTTCACAGTAAAACCGAGTTGCAGCTAGTAATCCTCACCATATATATTATGGAGTGGAATTTGCAACTGAAAAGGAACTTTGTGTTCCCAACAAGCTAGGTGAAGTACGGCTTTCACACACACATATCTCTCAGAACTGAGCATGTGGAGAGACTTTCATTCACCGAGCAACAAGGGAACGGGTTGCAGGAGAATCTTTTACTCTGGTTTCTCAGTCTGTTTCCTAGTGCCGGTTTGAAGTTCCTGCAGTTTTCATTCGAAAACCGAGTTGGGGCTAGTACCCTAGCGATATATATGTATGGAGTGGGTTTTCAACTGAAAAGAAACTTTGTGTTCCCAACATTCTAGGTGAAGGACGGCTTTCACACACAATTATCTCTCAGAACTGAGCATGTGGAATGACGTTCGTTCACCTAGCACCAAGGGAACGGGTTGCAGGAGAAACTTTTTCTCTGGGTTCACATTCTGTTTCCTAGATCCGGTTTGATGTTCCTGCAGTTTTCACTGTAAATCAGATTTGGAGCTAGTACCTCCCCATATATATGTATGGAGTGGAGTTTGCAACTTAAAAGAAATTCTGTGTTCCCAACAAGCTAGGTGAAGGACAGCTTTCACACACACTTATCTATCAGAACTGAGCATGTGGAGAGACGTTCGTTCAACTAGCACCAAGGGAACGGGTTGAAGGAGAAACTTTTAATCTGGTTTCTCGGTCTGTTTCCTAGTGCCGGTTTGAAGTTCCTGCAGTTTTCCCTGTAAAACCGAGTTGGATCTAATACCTCCCCCTATATATGCATGGAGTGGAGTTTGCAACTGAAATTAAGCATTGTGTTCCCAACAAGCTAGGTGAAGGACGGCTTTCAGACACAATTATCTCTCAGAACTGAGCATGTGGAGAGACGTTCGTTCATCTAGCACCCAGGGAACGGGTTGCAGGAGAAACTTTTACTCTGGTTTCTCAGTCTGTTTCCTAGTGCCGGTTTGAAGTTCCAGAAGTTTTCACTGGAAAACCGAGTTGGTGCTAGTACTTACACATATATATGTATGGAGTGGAGATTGCAACTGAAAAGAAACGTTGTGTTCCAAACATTCTAGGTGAAGGACGGCTTTCACACACACTTATCTCTCAGAACTAAGCTTGTGGAAAGACGTTCGTTCATCTACCACCAAGGGAATGAGTTGCAGGAGTAAATATTACTCTGGTTTCTCAGTCTGTTTCCTAGTGCCGGTTTGATATTACTGCAGTTTTCACTGTAAAACAGAGTTGGAGCTAGTACCTCCCCATATATATTTATGGAGTGTAGTTTGCAACTGAAAAGGAACTTTGTGTTCCCAACAAGCTAGGTGAAGGACGGCTTTCACACACAATTACCTCTCAGAACAAAGCTTGTGGAGAGACGTTCGTTCATCTAGCACCAAGGGAAAGTTTTGCAGGAGAAATTTTACTCTAGTTTCTCAGTCAGTTTCCTAGTGCCGGTTTGAAGTTCCTGCAGGTTTCACTGTAAAATTTAGTTGGATCTAATACCTCCCCTTATATATGTATGGAGTGGAGTTTGCAACTGAAAAGAAACTTTGTGTTCCCAACAAGCAAGGTGAAGGACGTCTTTCACACAGTCTTATCTCTCACAAATAAGCTTGTGGAGAGACGTTCGTTCATCTAGCACCAAGGGAACGGGTTGCAGGAGAAACTTTTTCTCTGGATTCTCAGTCTGTTACCTAGTGCCGGTCAGAATTTCCTGCAGTTTTCACTGTAAAACCGAGTTGTATCTAGTACCACCCCCTATATATGCATGGAGTGAAGTTTGCAACTGAAATTAAGCATTGTGTTCCCAACAAGCTATATGAAGGACGGCTTTCACACACAATTCCCTCTCAGAACTGAGCATGTGGAGAGACGTTCGTTCATCAAGCACAAAGGGAACGGGTTGCAGGAAAACTTTACTCTAGTATCTCAGTCTGTTTCCTAGTGGCGGTTTGAATTTCCTGCAGTTTCACTGTAAAACCGAGTTGGAGCTAGTACCTCCCCATATATATGTATGGTGTGGGGTTTGCAACTGAAAGAAACTTTGTGTTCCCACAAGCTAGGTGATGGACGGCTTTCACACACACTTATCTCTCAGAAACTGAGTACGTGGAAAGACGTTCGTTCACCTAGCACCACGGGAACGGGTGGCAGGAGAAACTTTTCTCTGGTTTCTCAGTCTGTTTCCTAGTACCGGTTTGATGTCCTGCAGTTTTCACCGTAAAACCGTGGTGGATCTAGTTACCTCCCCATATATATGTATAGAGTGAATTTGCACCTGAAAAGAAACTTGTGTTCCCAACAAGCAAGGTTAAGGACGGCTTTCACACACATTATCTCTCAGAACTGAGTATGTGGAGAGACATTTTTCACCTAGCACCAAGGGAACTCTTTGCAAGAGAAACTTTTACTCTGCTTTTCTCAGTGTGTTTCCTAGTTCCGGTTTGAATTTCTGCAGTTTTCACTGTAAACCGATTTTTAGATAGTACCTCCCATATATATGCATGAGTGGGAGTTTGCAACTGAAAATAGCATTGTGTTTCCCAACAAGCTATGTGAAGGACGGCTTTCACAAACAACTTATATCTCAGAAACTAAGCTTGTGGAGAGACGTTCGTTCATCTAGCACCAAGGGAACGGGTTGCAGGAGAAACTTTTACACTGGTTCACAGTCTTTTTCCTAGTGCCGGTATGAAGTTCCTGCAGATTTCAGTGTAAAACCGAGTTGGAGCTAGTACCCTCCCCTTATATATGAATGGAGTGTAGTTTGCAACTGAAAAGAAACTTTGTGTTCCCAACAAGCTAGATGAAGGACGGCCTTCACACACATTTATCTCTCAGAACTGAGCATGTGGAGAGAATTTCGTTCATCTAGCACCAAGGGAACGGGTTGCAGGAGAATTTTACTCTAGTTTCTCAGTCAGTTTCCTAGTGCCCGGTTGAAGTTCCTGCAGATTTTCACTGTAAAACCGAGTTGGATCTAATACCTCCCCCTATATATGTATGGAGTGGAGTTTGCATCTGAATAGAAAATTTGTGTTCCCATCATAATAGGTGAAGGACGGCTTTCACACACACTTATCTCTCAGAAATGAGCATGTGGAGAGAAGTTCGTTCACCTAGCACCAAGAGAAAGGTTTGCAGGGGTAACTTTTACTCTGGTTTCTCAGTCTGTTTCCTAGTGCCGGTTTGATATTACTGCAGTTTCACAGTAAAACAGAGTTGCAGCTAGTATCTCACCATATATATTTATGGAGTGGAATTTGCAACTGAAAAGGAACTTTGGTGTTCCCAACAAGGCTAGGTGAAGTACGGCTTTCACAAACACATATCTCTCAGAACTGAGCATGTGGAGAGACTTTCATTCACCGAGCAACAAGGGAACGGGGTTGCAGGAGAATCTTTTTACTCTGGTTTTCTCAGTCTGTTTCCTAGTGCCGGTTTGAAGTTCCTGCAGTTTTCCTTGGAAACCGAGTTGGTGCTAGTACCTACCCTATATATGTATGGAGTGGGTTTTCAACTGAAAAGAACTTTGTGTTCCAACATTCTAGGTGAAGGACGGCTTCACACACAATTATCTCTCAGAACTGAGCATGTGAAAGACGTTCGTTCACCTAGCACCAAGGGAACGGGTTGCAGGAGAAACTTTTTCTCTGGGTTCTCATTCTGTTTCCTAGAGCCGGTTTTGATGTTCCTGCAGATTTCACTGTAAACAGAGTTGGCGCTAGTACCCCCGTCCCCATATATAGTCTGGAGTGGAGTTTGCAACTTAAAAGAAATTTTGTTTCCCAACAGGTAGGTGAAGGACAGCTTTCACACACACCTTATGTAATCAGAACTGAGCATCGTGGAGAGACGTTCGTTCAAACTAGCACCAAGGGAACGGGTTGAAGGAGAAACTTTGAATCTGGTTTCGTCTCAGTCTGTTTTCCTAGTGCCGGTTGGAAGTTTCCTGCAGTTTTCCCTGTAAAACTGCGTTGGATCTATACCATCCCCCTATATAAGGCATGGAGTGGAGTTTGCAAACTGAAATTAAGCATTGTGTTCCCACAAGCTAGGTGAAGGACGGGCCTTTCAGACACAATTTATCTCTCAGAACTGAGCATGTGGAGAGACGTTCGTTCATCTAGCAACAGGGAACGGGTTGCAGGAGAAACTTTATCTCTGGTTTCTCAGTCTGTTTCCTAGTGCCGGTTTGAAGTTCCAGAAGTTTTCACTGGAAAACCGAGTTGGTGCTAATACCTAACCTATATATATGTATGGAGTGGAGTTTGCAACTGAAAAGAAACTTTGGGTTCCCAAAATTCTAGGTGAAGGACGGCTTTCACACACACTTATATCTCAGAACTGAGCATGTGGAGAGACGTTCGTTGACCTAGAACCAAGGGAACGGGTTGCAGGAGAAACTTTTACTCTGGGTTCTCATTCTGTTTCCTAGAGCCGGTTTGAAGTTCCTGCAGTTTTCACTGGAAAACCGAGTTGGTGCTAGTACTTACCCATATATATGTATGGAGTGGAGATTGCAACTGAAAAGAAACGTTGTGTTCCAAACATTCTAGGTGAAGGACGGCTTTCACACACACTTATCTCTCAGAACTAAGCTTGTGGAGAGACGTTCGTTCATCTACCACCAAGGGAATGAGTTGCAGGAGTAAATTTTACTCTGGTTTCACAGTCTGTTTCCTAGTGCCGTTTTGAAGTTCCTGCAGTTTTCACTGTAAAACAGAGTTGGAGCTAGTACCTCCCCATATATATGTATGGAGTGGGGTTGGCAACTGAATAGAAAATTTTTTTTCCCTACAAGATATGTGAAAGACGGTTTTCACACATGTATCTCTCAGAACTGAGCATGTGGAGAGAAGTTCGTTCAACTAGCACCAAGGGAACGGGTTGCAGGGTAAACTTTTACTCTGGTTTCTCAGTCTGTTTCCTAGTGCCGTTTTCAATTTCCAGCAGTTTTCTCTGTAAAACCGAGTTGGATCAATTACCTCCCGATATATATGCATGGAGTGGAGATTGCAACTGAAAATAACATTGTGTTCCCAACAAGCTAGATGAAGGACGTCTTTCACACAAACTTATCTCTCAGAAATGAGCATATGGAGAGACGTTCGTTTATCTAGCACCA
>NW_022588673.1:0-11417 GCF_009834535.1 Camelus ferus | reverse complement strand
GTGGAGTTGGAAACTGAAGAAAGAACTTTGTGGTTCCCAACAATCTAGTAGAAGGACTGCTTTCACACACAATTATCTCTCAAACTGATGCATGTTGGAGAGACGTTCGTCATCTAGCACAAAGGGAACGGTTTGCAGGAGTAACTTTTCTCTGTTTCTCAGTCTGTTTCCTAGTGCCGGTTGAATTTCTGCAGTTTTCACTGTTAAACCGAGTTGGAGCTAATACCTTCCCATATATATGTATAGAGTGGAGTTTGGAAACTGAAAGAACCTTGTGTTCCCAAAAAGCTAGTTGAAGGACTTCTTTCACACACACTTATCTCTCAAATGGAGCATGTGGAGAGACGTTCGTTCATCTAGCACAAAGGGAACGGGTTGCAGGAAAAACTTTACTCTAGTTTCTCTTCTGTTTCCTAGTGCCGGTTTGAAGTTCCTGCAGTTTTCACTGTAAACGGAGTTGGAGCTAGTACCTTCCCATATATATCTATGGAGTGGATTTGGAACTGAAAGAAACTTGTGTTCGCACAAGCTAGTTGAACAAAGGTTTTCACACACACTTATCTCCCAAAACTGAGCATGTGGAGAGAGTTCGTTCATCTAGCACAATTGGAACGGGGTGCAGGAGAAACTTTTCTCTGGTTTCTCAGTCTGTTTTCCTAGTGCCGGTTTGAAGTTCCTGCAGTTTTCACTGTAAAACGGGTTGGAGCTAGTACCTTCCCATATATATGTATGGAGTGGAGTTTGGAAACTGAAAAGACAATTTGTGTTCCCAACAAGCTATTTGAAGGACGGCTTTCACCAGACACTTATCTCTCAAACCTGCATGTTGAGAGACGTTCGTTCATCTAGCAAAAAATGGAACGGGTGCAGGAGAAACTTTTACTCTTGTTTTCTCAGTTGTGTTCCTAGTGCCGGTTTGAAGTTCCTGCGTTTTCACTGTAAATCCGAGTTGGAGATAGTACCTTACCATATATATGTATGGAGTGGAGTTGGATACTGAAAGAAAGTTACTGTTCCCAACAAGCTAGTTGAAGTACTTTTTTCACACACCACTTATCTCTCAAAACTGAGCATGTGGGGAGACGTTCGTGTCATCTATCACAATTGGAACGGGGTGCAGGAGAAACTATTACTCTTGGTTTCTCAGTCTGTTTCCTAGTGCCGGTTGGAAGTTCCTGCATTTTCACTGTAAAACGGATTTGGAGCTAGTACCTTCCCATATATATCTATGGAGTGGATTTGGAAACTGAAAGAAACTTTGGTTTCCCACAAGCTAGTTGAAGTACTCTTTCACACACCTTATTCTCAAATTTGAGCATGTGAGAGACGTTCGTTCATCTACACAAAGGGAACGGGTTGCAAGAGAAACTTTTACTCTGGTTCTCTCAGTCTGTTTCTAGTGCCGGGTTTGAAGTTCCTGCAGTTTTCACTGTAAAACGATTTGGGCTAGTACCTTCGCATATATATGTATGGAGTGGAGTTTGAAACTGAAAGAACTTTGTGTTCCAACAAGCTACTTGAAGGACTTCTTTCACACACACTTAATCTCTCAAAACTGAGCATGTGGAGAGACGTTCGTTCACTAGCACAAGGGAACGGGTTGCAGGAGAAACTTTTACTCTGTTTCTCAGTCTGTTTCCTAGTGCCGGTTTTCATGTTCCTGCATCTTTCACTGTAAATCCGAGTTGGCTAGTACCTTCCCATATATATGCATGGAGTGGGGTTGGAAACTGAAAAGAACTTTGTGTTCCCAACACTCTATAGAAGGACGCTTTCACACACACTTATCTCTCAAACTGAGCATGTGGAGAGACGTTCCGTTCATCTAGCACAAAGGGAACGTTTTTGCAGGAAACTTTTACTCTGCTTTCTCAGTCTGTTTTCCTAGTGCCGGTTTTGAAGTTCTGCAGTTTTTCACTGTAAACCGAGTTGGGAGCTAGTACCTCGCCCATATATATGTATGGATGGGAGTTGGAAACTGAAAGAACTTTGTGTTCCCAACAAGCTAGTTGAAGGACTCTTTCACACACACTTATCTCCTCAAAATGAGAATGTGGAGAGACGTTCGTTTCATCTAGACAAAAGGGAACGGGTTGCAGGGAGAAACTTTTACTCTGGTTTCTCAGTCTGTTTCCTAGTGCCGGTTTGAAGTTCCTGCAGTTTTCACTGTAAAAACCGGAGTTGGAGCTAGTACCTTCCCATATATATTATGGAGTGGAGTTGTGAAAACTGAAAGAAACTTTTGTGTTCCAACAAGCTAGTTGAATGATGGCTTTCACACACACTTATCTCCTCAAAATGAGCATGTGGAGACGTTCGTTCATCTAGCACAAAGGGAACGGGTTTTGCAGGAGAAAACTTTTACTCTGGTTTCTCAGTCTGTTTCCTAGTGCCGGTTTGAAGTTCCTGCAGTTTTCACTGTAAAACCGGAGTTGGAGCTAGTACCTTCCCATATATATGTATGGAGTGGAGTTTGGAAACTGAAAAGAAACTTTGTGTTCCCAACAAGCTAGGTGAAGGACGGCTTTCACACACACTTATCTCTCAAAACTGAGCATGTGGAGAGACGTTCGTTCATCTAGCCAAAAGGGAACGGGTGCAGGAGAAACTTTTACTCTGGTTTCTCAGTCTGTTTCCTAGTGCCGGTTTGAAGTTCCTGCAGTTTTCACTGTAAACCGAGTTGGAGCTAGTACCTCCCATATATATGTATGGAGTGGAGTTGGAAACTGAAAAGAAACTTTGTGTTCCAACAAGCTAGTTGAAGGACGGCTTTCACACACACTTATCTCTCAAAACTGAGCATGTTGGAGAGACGTTCGTTCATCTAGCACAAAGGGAACGGGTTTGCAGGAGAAACTTTTACTCTGCTTTCTCAGTCTGTTTCCTAGTGCCGGTTTGAAGTTCCTGCAGTTTTCACTGTAAACGGATTTGGAGCTAGTACCTTCCCATATATATGTATGGAGTGGAGTTGGAAAACTGAAAAGAACTTTGTGTTCCAACAAGCTAGTTGAAGGACGGCTTTCACACACACTTATCTCTCAAAACTGAGCATGTGGAGAGACGTTCGTTCATCTAGCACAAAGGGAACGGGTTGCAGGAGAAACTTTTACTCTGGTTTCTCAGTCTGTTTCCTAGTGCCGGTTTGAAGTTCCTGCAGTTTTCACTGTAAAACCGAGTTGGAGCTAGTACCTTCCCATATATATGTATGGAGTGGAGTTGGAAACTGAAAAGAAACTTTGTGTTCCCAACAAGCTAGTTGAAGGACTTCTTTCACACACACTTATCTCTCAAACTGAGCATGTGGAGAGACGTTCGTTCATCTAGCACAAAGGGAACGGGTTGCAGGAGAAACTTTTACTCTGGTTTCTCAGTCTGTTTCCTAGTGCCGGTTTGAATGTTCCTGCATCTTTCACTGTAAATCCGGAGTTGGAGCTAGTACCTTCCCATATATATGCTATGGAGTGGAGGTTGGAAACTGAAAAGAAACTTTGTGTTCCCAACAATCTAGTTAGAAGGACTGCTTTCACACACACTTATCTCTCAAAACTGAGCATGTGGAGAGACGTTCGTTCATCTAGCACAAAGGGAACGTTTTGCAGGAGAAACTTTTACTCTGCTTTCTCAGTCTGTTTCCTAGTGCCGGTTTGAAGTTACTGCAGTTTTCACTGTTAAACAGATTTGGAGCTAGTACCTTCCCATATATATGTATAGAGTGGAGTTGGAAACTGAAAAGAACATTTGTGTTCCCAACAAGCTAGTTGAAGGACGGCTTTCACACACACTTATCTCTCAAAACTGAGCATGTGGAGAGACGTTCGTTCATCTAGCACAAAGGGATCGGGTTGCAGGAGAAACTTTTACTCTGGTTTCTCAGTCTGTTTCCTAGTGCCGGTTTGAAGTTCCTGCAGTTTTCACTGTAAAACCGTAGTTGGAGCTAGTACCTTCCCATATATATGTATGGAGTGGAGTTGGAAACTGAAAAGAAACTTTGTGTTCCCAACAAGCTAGTTGAAGGACGGCTTTCACACACACTTATCTCTCAAAACTGAGCATGTGGAGAGACGTTCGTTCATCTAGCAAAAAGGGAACGGGTTGCAGGAGAAACTTTTACTCTGTTTCTCAGTCTGTTTCCTAGTGCCGGTTTGAAGTTCCTGCAGTTTTCACTGTAAATCCGAGTTGGAGCTAGTACCTTACCCATATATATGTATGGAGTGGAGTTGGAAACTGAAAAGAAACTTTGTGTTCCCAACAAGCTAGTTGAAGTACTTCTTCACACACACTTATCTCTCAAAACTGAGCATGTGGAGAGACGTTCGTTCATCTAGCACAAAGGGGACGGTTTGCAGGAGAAACTTTACTCTGATTTCTCAGTCTGTTTCCTAGTGCCGGTATGAAGTTACTGCAGTTTTCACTGTTAAACCGAGTTGGAGCTAGTACCTTCCCATATATATGTATAGAGTGGAGTTGGAAACTGAAAAGAACCTTTGTGTTCCCAACAAGCTAGTTGAAGGACTGCTTTCACACACACTTATCTCTCAAAATGAGCATGTGGAGAGACGTTCGTTCATCTAGCACAAAGGGAACGGGTTGCAGGAGAAACTTTTACTCTGGTTTCTCAGTCTGTTTCCTAGTGCCGGTTTGAAGTTCCTGCAGTTTTCACTGTAAAACGGAGTTGGAGCTAGTACCTTCCCATATATATCTATGGAGTGGAGTTGGAAACTGAAAAGAAACTTTGTGTTCGCAACAAGCTAGTTGAACAACGGCTTTCACACACACTTATCTCCCAAAACTGAGCATGTGGAGAGACGTTCGTTCATCTAGCACAATAGGAACGGGGTGCAGGAGAAACTTTTACTCTGGTTTCTCAGTCTGTTTCCTAGTGCCGGTTTGAAGTTCCTGCAGTTTTCACTGTAAAACGGAGTTGGAGCTAGTACCTTCCAATATATATGTATGGAGTGTAGTTGGAAACTGAAAAGAAACTTTGTGTTCCCAACAAGCTAGTTGAAGGACGGCTTTCACACACACTTATCTCTCAAAACTGAGCATGTGGAGAGACGTTCGTTCATCTAGCACAAAGGGAACGGGTTGCAGGAGAAACTTTTACTCTGGTTTCTCAGTCTGTTTCCTAGTGCCGGTTTGAAGTTCCTGCAGTTTTCACTGTTAAACCGAGTTGAAGCTAGTACCTTCCCATATATATGTATGGAGTGGAGTTGGAAACTGAAAAGAAACTTTGTGTTCCCAACAAGCTATTTGAAGGACGGCTTTCACACACACTTATCTCTCAAAACTGAGCATGTGGAGAGACGTTCGTTCATCTAGCAAAAAAGGGAACGGGTTGCAGGAGAAACTTTTTACTCTGTTTTCTCAGTTGTTTCCTAGTGCCGGTTTGAAGTTCCTGCAGTTTTCACTGTAAATCCGAGTTGGAGATAGTACCTTACCATATATATGTATGGAGTGGAGTTGGAAACTGAAAAGAAACTTTGTGTTCCCAACAAGCTAGTTGAAGCACTTTTTCACACACAATTATCTCTCAAAACTGAGCATGTGGGGAGACGTTCGTTCATCTAGCACAATTGGAACGGGGTGCAGGAGAAACTATTACTCTGGTTTCTCAGTCTGTTTCCTAGTGCCGGTTTGAAGTTCCTGCAGTTTTCACTGTAAAACCGAGTTGAAGCTAGTACCTTCCCATATATATGTATGGAGTGGAGTTGGAAACTGAAAAGAAACTTTGTGTTCCCAACAAGCTAGTTGAAGGACGGCTTTCACACACACTTATCTCTCAAAACTGAGCATGTGGAGAGACGTTCGTTCATCTAGCAAAAAAGGGAACGGGTTGCAGGAGAAACTTTTACTCTGTTTTCTCAGTTGTTTCCTAGTGCCGGTTTGAAGTTCCTGCAGTTTTCACTGTAAACCGAGTTGGAGCTAGTACCTTACCATATATATGTATGGAGTGGAGTTGGAAACTGAAAAGAAACTTTGTGTTCCCAACAAGCTAGTTGAAGTACGGCTTTCACACACACTTATCTCTCAAAACTGAGCATGTGGAGAGACGTTCGTTCATCTAGCACAAAGGGAACGGGTTGCAGGAGAAACTTTTACTCTGGTTTCTCAGTCTGTTTCCTAGTGCCGGTTGAAGTTCCTGCAGTTTTCACTGTTAAACCGAGTTGGAGCTAGTACCTTCCCATATATATGTATGGAGTGGAGTTGGAAACTGAAAAGAAACTTTGTGTTCCCAACAATCTAGTAGAAGGACGGCTTTCACACACACTTATCTCTCAAAACTGAGCATGTGGAGAGACGTTCGTTCATCTAGCACAAAGGGAACGGGTTGCAGGAGAAACTTTTACTCTGGTTTCTCAGTCTGTTTCCTAGTGCCGGTTTGAATTTACTGCAGTTTTCACTGTTAAACCGAGTTGGAGCTAATACCTTCCCATATATATGTATAGAGTGGAGTTGGAAACTGAAAAGAACCTTTGTGTTCCCAACAAGCTAGTTGAAGGACTTCTTTCACACACACTTATCTCTCAAAATTGAGCATGTGGAGAGACGTTCGTTCATCTAGCACAAAGGGAACGGGTTGCAGGAAAAACTTTTACTCTAGTTTCTCAGTCTGTTTCCTAGTGCCGGTTTGAAGTTCCTGCAGTTTTCACTGTAAAACGGAGTTGGAGCTAGTACCTTCCCATATATATCTATGGAGTGGATTTGGAAACTGAAAAGAAACTTTGTGTTCGCAACAAGCTAGTTGAACAAAGGTTTTCACACACACTTATCTCCCAAAACTGAGCATGTGGAGAGACGTTCGTTCATCTAGCACAATTGGAACGGGGTGCAGGAGAAACTTTTACTCTGGTTTCTCAGTCTGTTTCCTAGTGCCGGTTTGAAGTTCCTGCAGTTTTCACTGTAAAACGGAGTTGGAGCTAGTACCTTCCCATATATATGTATGGAGTGGAGTTGGAAACTGAAAAGAAACTTTGTGTTCCCAACAAGCTAGTTGAAGGACGGCTTTCACACACACTTATCTCTCAAAACCTAGCATGTTGAGAGACGTTCGTTCATCTAGCAAAAAGGGAACGGGTTGCAGGAGAAACTTTTACTCTGTTTTCTCAGTTTGTTTCCTAGTGCCGGTTTGAAGTTCCTGCAGTTTTCACTGTAAATCCGAGTTGGAGATAGTACCTTACCATATATATGTATGGAGTGGAGTTGGAGACTGAAAAGAAAGTTACTGTTCCCAACAAGCTAGTTGAAGTACTTTTTCACACACACTTATCTCTCAAAACTGAGCATGTGGGGAGACGTTCGTTCATCTAGCACAATTGGAACGGGGTGCAGGAGAAACTATTACTCTGGTTTCTCAGTCTGTTTCCTAGTGCCGGTTGGAAGTTCCTGCAGTTTTCACTGTAAAACGGATTTGGAGCTAGTACCTTCCCATATATATCTATGGAGTGGAGTTGGAAACTGAAAAGAAACTTTGTGTTCCCAACAAGCTAGTTGAAGGACTTCTTTCACACACACTTATCTCTCAAATTTGAGCATGTGGAGAGACGTTCGTTCATCTAGCACAATTGGAACGGGTTGCAGGAGAAACTTTTACTCTGGTTTCTCAGTCTGTTTCCTAGTGCCGGTTTGAAGTTCCTGCAGTTTTCACTGTAAAACGGAGTTGGAGCTAGTACCTTCCCATATATATGTATGGAGTGGAGTTTGAAACTGAAAAGAAACTTTGTGTTCCCAACAAGCTACTTGAAGGACTTCTTTCACACACACTTATCTCTCAAAACTGAGCATGTGGAGAGACGTTCGTTCATCTAGCACAAAGGGAACGGGTTGCAGGAGAAACTTTTACTCTGGTTTCTCAGTCTGTTTCCTAGTGCCGGTTTCATGTTCCTGCATCTTTCACTGTAAATCCGAGTTGGAGCTAGTACCTTCCCATATATATGCTATGGAGTGGGGTTGGAAACTGAAAAGAAACTTTGTGTTCCCAACAATCTAGTAGAAGGACTGCTTTCACACACACTTATCTCTCAAAACTGAGCATGTGGAGAGACGTTCGTTCATCTAGCACAAAGGGAACGTTTTGCAGGAGAAACTTTTACTCTGCTTTCTCAGTCTGTTTCCTAGTGCCGGTTTGAAGTTACTGCAGTTTTCACTGTTAAACCGATTTGGAGCTAGTACCTTCCCATATATATGTATAGAGTGGAGTTGGAAACTGAAAAGAACTTTTGTGTTCCCAACAAGCTAGTTGAAGGACCTCTTTCACACACACTTATCTCTCAAAATTGAGCATGTGGAGAGACGTTCGTTCATCTAGCACAAAGGGAACGGGTTGCAGGAGAAACTTTTACTCTGGTTTCTCAGTCTGTTTCCTAGTGCCGGTTTGAAGTTCCTGCAGTTTTCACTGTAAAACGGAGTTGGAGCTAGTACCTTCCCATATATATCTATGGAGTGGAGTTGGAAACTGAAAAGAAACTTTGTGTTCGCAACAAGCTAGTTGAACTACGGCTTTCACACACACTTATCTCCCAAAACTGAGCATGTGGAGAGACGTTCGTTCATCTAGCACAATTGGAACGGGTTGCAGGAGAAACTTTTACTCTGGTTTCTCAGTCTGTTTCCTAGTGCCGGTTTGAAGTTCCTGCAGTTTTCACTGTAAAACGGAGTTGGAGCTAGTACCTTCCAATATATATGTATGGAGTATAGTTGGAAACTGAAAAGAAACTTTGTGTTCCCAACAAGCTAGTTGAAGGACGGCTTTCACACACACTTATCTCTCAAAACTGAGCATGTGGAGAGACGTTCGTTCATCTAGCACAAAGGGAACGGGTTGCAGGAGAAACTTTTACTCTGGTTTCTCAGTCTGTTTCCTAGTGCCGGTTCATGAGTTCCTGCATCTTTCACTGTAAAATCCGAGTTGGAGCTAGTACCTTCCCATATATATGCATGGAGTGGGGTTGGAAACTGAAAAGAAACTTTGTGTTTCCAACAATCTAGTAGAAGGACTGCTTTCACACACACTTATCTCTCAAAACTGAGCATGTGGAGAGACGTTCGTTCATCTAGCACAAAGGGAACGGTTTGCAGGAGAAACTTTTACTCTGCTTTCTCAGTCTGTTTCCTAGTGCCGGTTTGAAGTTTCCTGCAGTTTTCACTGTAAAACCGATTTGGAGCTAGTACCTTCCCATATATATGTATAGAGTGGAGTTGGAAACTGAAAAGAACTTTTGTGTTATCAACAAGCTAGTTGAAGGACGGCTTTCACACACACTTATCTCTCAAAACTGAGCATGTGGAGAGACGTTCGTTCATCTAGCACAAAGGGATCGGGTTGCAGGAGAAACTTTTACTCTGGTTTCTCAGTCTGTTTCCTAGTGCCGGTTTGAAGTTCCTGCAGTTTTCACTGTAAAACCGAGTTGAAGCTAGTACCTTCCCATATATATGTATGGAGTGGAGTTTGAAACTGAAAAGAAACTTTGTGTTCCCAACAAGCTAGTTGAAGGACTTCTTTCACACACACTTATCTCTCAAAACTGAGCATGTGGAGAGACGTTCGTTCATCTAGCACAAAGGGAACGGGTTGCAGGAGAAACTTTTACTCTGGTTTCTCAGTCTGTTTCCTAGTGCCGGTTTGAATGTTCCTGCATCTTTCACTGTAAACCGAGTTGGAGCTAGTACCTTCCCATATATATGCATGGAGTGGAGTTGGAAACTGAAAAGAAACTTTGTGTTCCCAACAATCTAGTAGAAGGACTGCTTTCACACACACTTATCTCTCAAAATTGAGCATGTGGAGAGACGTTCGTTCATCTAGCACAAAGGGAACGTTTTGCAGGAGAAACTTTTACTCTGCTTTCTCAGTCTGTTTCCTAGTGCCGGTTTGAAGTTACTGCAGTTTTCACTGTTAAACAGATTTGGAGCTAGTACCTTCCCATATATATGTATAGAGTGGAGTTGGAAACTGAAAAGAACTTTGTGTTCCCAACAAGCTAGTTGAAGGACGGCTTTCACACACACTTATCTCTCAAAACTGAGCATGTGGAGAGACGTTCGTTCATCTAGCACAAAGGGATCGGGTTGCAGGAGAAACTTTTACTCTGGTTTCTCAGTCTGTTTTCCTAGTGCCGGTTTGAAGTTCCTGCAGTTTTCACTGTAAAACCGAGTTGGAAGCTAGTACCTTCCCATATATATGTATGGAGTGGAGTTGGAAACTGAAAAGAAACTTTGTGTTCCCAACAAGCTAGTTGAAGGACGGCTTTCACACACACTTATCTCTCAAAACTGAGCATGTGGAGGAGACGTTCGTTCATCTAGCAAAAAGGGAACGGGTTGCAGGAGAAACTTTTACTCTGTTTCTCAGTCTGTTTCCTAGTGCCGGTTTGAAGTTCCTGCAGTTTTCACTGTAAATCCGAGTTGGAGATAGTACCTTACCATATATATGTATTGAGTGGAGTTGGAAACTGAAAAGAAACTTGTGTTCCCAACAAGCTTGTTGAAGTACTTTTCACACACACATTATCTCTCAAAACTGAGCATGTGGGGAGACGTTCGTTCATCTAGCACAAGGGGAACGGTTGCAGGAGAAACTTTTAGTCTACTTTTCTCAGTCTGTTTCCTAGTGCCGGTATTGAAGTTCCGTGCAGTTTTCACTGTAAACCGAGTTGGAGCTAGTACCTTCCCATATATATGTATAGAGTGGAGTTGGAAACTGAAAAGAACCTTTGTGTTCCCAACAAGCTAGTTGAAGGACTTCTTTCACACACACTTATCTCTCAAACTGAGCATGTGGAGAGACGTTACGTTCATCTAGCACAAAGGAACGGGTTGCAGGAGAAACTTTTACTCTGGTTTTCTCAGTCTGTTTCCTAGTGCCGGTTTGAATTCCTGCAGTTTTCACTGTAAAACGGAGTTGGAGCTAGTACCTTCCATATATATGTATGGAGTGGAGTTGGAAACTGAAAGAAACTTTGTGTTCGCAACAAGCTAGTTGAACAACGGCTTTCACACACTTATCTCCCAAAACTGAGCATGTGGAGAGACGTTCGTTCATCTAGCACAATAGGAACGGGGTGCAGGAGAAACTTTTACTCTGGTTTCTCAGTCTGTTTCCTAGTGCCGGTTTGAAGTTCCTGCAGTTTTCACTGTAAAACGGAGTTGGAGCTAGTACCTTCCAATATATATGTATGGAGTGTAGTTGGAAACTGAAAAGAAACTTTGTGTTCCCAACAAGCTAGTTGAAGGACGGCTTTCACACACACTTATCTCTCAAAACTGAGCATGTGGAGAGACGTTCGTTCATCTAGCACAAAGGGAACGGGTTGCAGGAGAAACTTTTACTCTGGTTTCTCAGTCTGTTTCCTAGTGCCGGTTTGAAGTTCCTGCAGTTTTCACTGTTAACCGAGTTGAAGCTAGTACCTTCCCATATATAT
>NW_022588672.1:0-11428 GCF_009834535.1 Camelus ferus | reverse complement strand
CAGAAAAAGTTTCACCTGCAACCCGTTACATTTGTGCTAGATGAACGAAAGCCTCTCCACATGCTCAGTTCTGAGAGATAAGTGTGTGAAAGCCGTCCTTCACCTAGCTTGTTTGGAACACAAAGATTTCCTTCAGTTGCAAACTCCACTCCATACATATATATGGGGAGGTACTAGCTCCAACTCGGTTTTACAGTGAAAACTGCAGGAACTTCAAACCGGCACTAGGAAACAGACTGAGAAACCAGAGTAAAAGTTTCTCCTGCACCCGTTCCCTTTGTGCTAGATGAACGAACGTCTCTCACATGCTCAGTTCTGAGAGATAAGTGTGTGTGAAAGCCGTCCTTCACCTGCTTGTTGGGAAACACAAAAGTTCTCTTCATTTGCAACTCCACTCCATACATTATATGGGGAGGTACTAGCTCCACACTCGGTTTTACATGAAAACTGCAGGAACTTCAAACCGGCACTAGGAAACAGAATGAGAACCAGAGTAACGTTTCTCCTGCCAACCGTTCCCTTGTGCTAGATGAACGAACGTCTCTCCACATGCTCAGTTCTGAGAGATAGTGTGTGTGAAAGCCGTCCTTCACCTAGCTTGTTGGGAACACAAAGTTTCTTTTCAGTTGCAAACTCCACTCCATACAATATATGGGGAGGTACTAGCTTCCACTCGGTTTTACAGTGAAAAACTGCACGAACTTCAAACCGGCACTAGGAAACAGACTGAGAAACCAGAGTAAAAGTTTCTCCTGCAACCCGTTCCCTTTGGTGCTAGATGAACGAACGTCTCTCCACATGCTCAGTTCTGAGAGATAAGTGTGTGTGAAAGCCGTCCTTCACCTAGCTTGTTGGGAACACAAAGTTTCTCTTCAGTTGCAAACTCCACTCCATACATATATATGGGGAGTTACTAGCTCCAACTCGGTTTTACAGTGAAAACTGCAGGAACTTCAAACCGGCACTAGGAAACAGACTGAGAAAACAGAGTAAAAGTTTCTCCTGACAACCGTTCCCTTTGTGCTAGATGAACGAACGTCTCTCCACATGCTCAGTTCTGAGAGATAAGTGTGTGTGAAAGCCGTCCTTCACCTAGCTTGTTGGGAACACAAAGTTTCTCTTCAGTTGCAAACTCCACTCCATACATATATATGGGGAGGTACTAGCTCCAACTCGGTTTTACAGTGAAAACTGCAGGAACTTCAAACCGGCACTAGGAAACAGACTGAGAAACCAGAGTAAAAGTTTCTCCTGCAACCCGTTCCCTTTGTGCTAGATGAACGAACGTCTCTCCACATGCTCAGTTCTGAGAGATAATTGTGTGTGAAAGCCGTCCTTCACCTAGCTTGTTGGGAACACAAAAGTTTCTCTTCAGTTGCAAATCCACTCCATACATATATATGGGGAGGTACTAGCTCCAACTCGGTTTACAGTGAAACTGCAGGAACTTCAAACCGGCCACTAGGAAACAGACTGAGAAACCAGAGTAAAAGTTTCTCCTGCAACCCGTTCCCTTTGTGCTAGATGAACGAACGTCTCTCCACATGCTCAGTTCTGAGAGATAATGTGTGTGAAAGCCGTCCTTCACCTAGCTTGTTGGGAACACAAAGTTTCTCTTCAGTTGCAAACTCCACTCCATACATATATATGGGAGATACTAGCTCCAAATCGGTTTTACAGTGAAAACTGCAGGAACTTCAAACCGGCACTAGGAAACAGACCGAGAAACCAGAGTAAAAGTTTCTCCTGCAACCCGTTCCCTTTGTGCTAGATGAACGAACGTCTCTCCACATGTTCAGTTCTGAGAGATAATTGTGTGTGAAAGCCGTCTTCCCCTAGCTTGTTGGGAACACAAAGTTTCTCTTCAATTGAAAACTCCACTCCATACATATATATGGGTAGTTACTATATCCAAATCGGTTTACAGTGAAACATGCAGGAACTTCAAACCGGCACTATGAAACAGACTGAGAAACCAGAGTAAAAGTTTCTCCTGCACCCCGTTCTCTTTGTGCTAGATGAACGAACGTCTCTAAACATGCTCAGTTCTGAGAGATAAGTGTGTGTGAAAGCCGTCTTCACCTAGCTTGTTGGGAACACAAAGTTTCTCTTCAGTTGCAAACTCCACTCCATACATATATATGGGTAGGTACTAGCTCCAAATCGGTTTTACAGTGAAAACTGCAGGAACTTCAAACCGGCACTAGGAAACAGACTGAGAAACCATAGTAAAAGTTTCTCCTGCAAACCGTTCCTTTGTGCTAGATGAACGAAAGTCTCTCCACATGCTCAGTTCTGAGAGATAAGTGTGTGTGAAAGCCGTCCTTCACCTAGCTTGTTGGGAACACAAAGTTTCTTTTCAGTTGCAAACTCCACTCCATACATATATATGAGGAGGTACTAGCTTCCAACTCGGTTTTACAGTGAAAACTGCAGGAACTTCAAACCGGCACTAGGAAACAGACTGAGAAACCAGAGTAAAAGTTTCATCCTGCAAACCGTTCCCTTTGTGCTAGATGAACGAACGTCTCTCCACATGCTCAGTTCTGAGAGATAAGTGTGTGTGAAAGCCGTCCTTCACCTAGCTTGTTGGGAACACAAAGTTTCTCTTCAGTTGCAAACTCCACTCCATACATATATATGGGGAGGTACTAGCTCCAACTCGGTTTTACAGTGAAAACTGCAGGAACTTCAAACCGGCACTAGGAAACAGACTGAGAAACCAGAGTAAAGTTTCTCCTGCAACCCGTTCCCTTTGTGCTAGATGAACGAACGTCTCTCCACATGCTCAGTTCTGAGAGATAAGTGTGTGTGAAAGCCGTACTTCAATTAGCTTGTTGGGAACACAAAGTTTCTATTCAGTTGCAAACTCCACTCCATACATATATATGGGGAGGTACTAGCTCGAACCCGATTTTACAGTGAAAACTGAAGGAACTTCAAACCGGCACTAGGAAACAGACTGAGAAACCAGAGTAAAGTTTCTCCTGCAAACCGTTCCCTTTGTGCTAGGTGAACGAACGTCTCTCCACATGCTCAGTTCTGAGAGATAAGTGTGTGTGAAAGCCGTCCTTCACATAGCTTGTTGGTAACACAAAGTTTCTCTTCAGTTGCAAATTCCACTCCATACATATATATGGGGAGGTACTAGCTCCAACTCGGTTTTACAGTGAAAACTGCAGGAACTTCAAACCGGCACTAGGAAACATACTGAGAAACCAGAGTAAAAGTTTTTCCTGCAACCCGTTCCCTTTGTGCTAGATGAACGAACGTCTCTCCACATGCTCAGTTCTGAGAAATAAGTGTGTGTGAAAGCCGTCCTTCACCTATCTTGTTGGGAACACAAAGTTTCTCTTCTGGTGCAAACTCCACTCCATACATATATATGGGAAAGTACTAGCTCCAACTTGGTTTTACAGTGAAAACTGCAGGAAATTCAAACCGAAAATAGGAAACAGATTGAGAAACCAGAGTAAAAGTTTCCCCTGCAATCCGTTCCCTTTGTGCTAGATGAACGAACGTCTATCCACATGCTCAGTTCTGAGAGATAAATGTGTGTGAAAGCCGTCCTTCACCTAGCTTGTAGGGAACACAAAGTTTCTCTTCAGTAGAAAACTCCACTCCATACATATATATGGGAGATACTAGCTGCAAATCGGTTTTACATTGAAAACTGCAGGAACTTCAAACCGGCACTAGGAAACAGACCGAGAAACCCGAGTAAAAGTTTCTCCTGCAACCCGTTCCCTTTGTGCTAGATGAACGAACGTCTCTCCACATGTTCAGTTCTGAGAGATAATTGTGTGTGAAAGCCGCATTCCCCAAGCTTGTTGGGAACACAAAGTTTCTCTTCAGTTGAAAACTCCACTCCATACATATATATGGGTAGTTACTAGCTCCAAATCGGTTTAAGAGTGAAAACTGCAGGAACTTCAACCCGGCACTAGGAAACAGACTGAGAAACCAGAGTAAAAGTTTCGCCTGCAACCCGTTCCCTTTTTGCTAGATGAACGAACTTCTCTATACATGCTCAGTTCTGAGAGATAAGTGTGTTTGAAAGCCGTCCTTCACCTAGCTTGTTAGGAACACAAAGTTTCTTTTCATTTGCAAAATCCACACCATACATATATATGGGGAGGTTCTAGCTCCAACAAGGTTTTACAGTGAAAACTGCAGGAACTTCAAACCGGCACAAGGAAACAGACCGAGAAACCAGAATAAAACTTTCTCCTGCAACACGTTCCCTTTGGGCTAGATGAACGAACGTCTCTCCACATGCTCTGTTCTGAGAGATAAGTGTGTGTGAAAGCCGTTTTCACCTAGCTTGTTGGGAACACAAAGTTTCTCTTCAGTTGCAAACTCCACTCCTTACATATATGTGGGTAGGTACTAGCTCCAAATCGGTTTTACAGTGAAAACTGCAGGAACTTCAAAACGGCACTAGGAAACAGACTGAGATACCAGAGTAAAAGTTTCTCCTGCAACCCGTTCCATTTGTGCTAGATGAACGAACGTCTCTCCACATGCTCAGTTCTGAGAAATAAGTGTGTGTGAAAGCCGTCCTTCACCTAACTTGTTGGGAACACAAAGTTTCTCTTCAGGTGCAAACCCCACTCCATATATATATGGGGTGGTACTAGCTCCAACTCGGTTTTACAGTGAAAACTGCAGGAACTTCAAACCGGCACTAGGAAACAGACTGAGAAACCAGAGTAAAAGTTTCTCCTGCAATCCGTTCCCTTTGTGCTAGATGAACGAACGTCTCTCCACATGCTCAGTTCTGAGACATAATTGTGTGTGAAATCCGTCCTTCACCTATCTTGCTGGGAACACAAAATTTCTCTTAAGTTGCAAAATCCACTTCATACATATATATGTGGAGGTACTAGCTCAAACTTGGTTTTACAGTGAAAACTGCAGGAACTTCAAACCGACACTAGGAAACAGACTGAGAAACCAGTGTAAAAGTTTCCCCTGCAACCCGTTCCCTTTGTGCTAGATGAACGAACGTCTCTCCACATGCTCACTTCTGAGAGATTAATGTGTGTGAAATCCGTCCTTCACCTAGCTTGTTGATAACACAAAGTTTCTCTTCAGTTGCAAACTCCACTCCATACATATATATGGGAGATACTAGCTCCAAATCGGTTTTACAGTGAAAACTGCAGGAACTTCAAACCGGCACTAGGAAACAGACCGAGAAACCAGAGTAAAAGTTTCTCCTGCAACCCGTTCACTTTGTGCTAGATGAACGAACGTCTCTCCACATGTTCAGTTCTGAGAGATAATTGTGTGTGAAAGCCGTCTTTCCCCTAGCTTGTTGGGAACACAAAGTTTCTCTTCAATTGAAAACTCCACTCCATACATATATATGGGTAGTTACTATCTCCAAATCGGTTTTACAGTGAAAACTGCAGGAACTTCAAACCGGCACTATGAAACAGACTGAGAAACCAGAGTAAAAATTTCCCCTGCACCCCATTCTCTTTGTGCTAGATGAACGAACGTCTCTAAACATGCTCAGTTCTGAGAGATAAGTGTGTGTGAAAGCCGTTTTCACCTAGCTTGTTTGGAACACAAAGTTTCTCTTCAGTTGCAAACTCCACTCCATACATATATGTGGGTAGGTACTAGCTCCAAATCGGTTTTACAGTGAAAACTGCAGGAACTTCAAACCGGCACTAGGAAACAGACTGAGAAACCAGAGTAAACGTTTCTCCTGCAACCCGTTCCCTTTGTGCTAGATGAACGAAAGTCTCTCCACATGCTCAGATCTGAGAGATGTGTGTGTGTTAAAGCCGTTCTTCAACTAGCTTGTTGGGAACACAAAGTTTCTTTTAAGTTGCAAACTCCACTCCATACATATATATGGGGAGGTACTAGCTTCAACTCGGTTTTACAGTGAAAACTGCAGTAACTTCAAACCGGCACAAGGAAACAGACCGAGAAACCAGAGAAAAAGTTACTCCTGCAACACGTTCCCTTTGGGCTAGATGAACGAACGTCTCTCCACATGCTCTGTTCTGAGAGATAAGTGTGTGTGAAAGCCGTTTTCACCTAGCTTGTTGGGAACACAAAGTTTCTCTTCAGTTGCAAACTCCACTCCATACATATATGTGGGTAGGTACTAGCTCCAAATCGGTTTTACAGTGAAAACTGCAGGAACTTCAAAACGGCACTAGGAAACAGACTGAGAAACCAGATTAAAAGTTTCTCCTGCAACCCGTTCTCTTTGTGCTAGATGAACGAACGTCTCTAAACATGCTCAGTTCTGAGAGATAAGTGTGTGTGAAAGCCGTCCTTCACCTAGCTTGTAGGGAACACAAAGTTTCTTTTCAGTTGCAAATTCCACACCATACATATATATGGGGAGGTACTAGCTCCAACTCTATTTTACAGTGAAAACTGCAGGAACTTCAAACCGGCACTAGGAAACAGACTGAGAAACCAGAGTTAAAGTTTCTCCTGCAACCCGTTCCCTTTGTGCTAGATGAAAGTACGTCTCACCACATGCTCAGTTCTGAGAGATGTGTGTGTGTGAAAGCCGTCCTTCACCTAGCTTGTTGGGAACACAAAGTTTTTATTCAGTTGAAAACTCAACTTCATACATATATATGGGGAGGTACTAGCTCCAACCCGATTTTACAGTGAAAACTGCAGGAACTTCAAAACGGCACTAGGAAACAGACTGAGAAACCAGAGTAAAGTTCTCCTGCAAACCGTTCCCTTTGTGCTAGGTGAACGAACTTCTCTCCACATGCTCAGTTCTGAGAGATAAGTGTGTGTGAAAGCCGTCCTTCACCTAGCTTGTTGGGAACACAAAGTTTCTCTTCAGTTGCAAATTCCACTCCATATATATATATGGAGGGGTACTAGCTCCAACTAGGTTTTACAGTGAAAACTGCAGGAACTTCAAACCGGCACTAGGAAACAGACTGAGAAACCAGAGTAAAAGTTTCTCCTGCAACCCGTTCCTTTGTGCTAGATGAACGAACGTCTCTCCACATGCTCAGATCTGAGAGATGTGTGTGTGTGAAAGCCGTCCTTCAACTAGCTTGTTGGGAACACAAAGTTTCTCTTCAGTTGCAAACTCCACTCCATACATATATATGGGGAGGTACTAGCTCCGACTCGGTTTTACAGTGATAACTGCAGGAACTTCAAACCGGCACTAGGAAACAGACTGAGAAACCAGAGTAAAAGTTTCTCCTGCAACCCGTTCCCTTTGTGCTAGATGAACGAACGTCTCTCCACATGCTCAGTTCTGAGAAATAAGTGTGTGTGAAAGCCGTCCTTCACCTAACTTGTTGGGAACACAAAGTTTCTCTTCTGGTGCAAACTCCACTCCATACATATATATGGGGAGGTACTAGCTCCAACTCGGTTTTACAGTGAAAACTGCAGGAAGTTCAAACCGGCACTAGGAAACAGACTGAGAAACCAGAGTAAAAGTTTCTCCTGCAACCCGTTCCCTTTGTGCTAGATGAACGAACGTCTCTCCACATGTCAGTTCTGAGACATAAGTTTGTGTGAATTCCGTCCTTCACCTATCTTGCTGGGAACACTAAATTTCTCTTAAGTTGCAAACTCCACTAAATACATATATATGGGGAGGTACTAGCTCCAACTTGGTTTTACAGTGAAAACTGCAGGAACTTCAAACCGACAATAGGAAACAGACTGAGAAACCAGAGTAAAAGTTTCCCCTGCAACCCTTTCCCTTTGTGCTAGATGAACGAACGTCTCTCCACATGCTCAGTTCTGAGAGATAAATGTGTGTGAAAGCCGTCCTTCACCTAGCTTGTTGGAAACACAAAGTTTCTCTTCAGTAGAAATCTCCACTCCATACATATATACGGGAGATACTAGCTGCAAATCGGTTTTACATTGAAAACTGCAGGAACTTCAAACCGGCACTAGGAAACAGACCGAGAAACCAGAGTAAAAGTTTCTCCTGCAACCCGTTCCCTTTGTGCTAGATGAACGAACGTCTCTCCACATGTTCAGTTCTGAGAGATAATTGTGTGTGAAAGCCGCATTTCCCCTAGCTTGTTGGGAACACAAAGTTTCTCTTCAGTTGAAAACTCCACTCCATACATATATATGGGTAGTTACTAGCTCCAAATCTGTTTTAAAGTGAAAACTGCAGGAACTTCAACCCGGCACTAGGAAATAGACTGAGAAACCAGAGGAAAATTTTCTCATGCAACCCGTTCACTTTTTGCTAGATGAACGAACGTCTATATACATGCTCAGTTCTGAGAGATAAGTGTGTTTGAAAGCCGTACTTCACCTAGCTTGTTGGGAACACAAAATTTCTTTTCAGTTGCAAAATCCACACCATACATATATATGGGGAGGTACTAGCTCCAACTCGGTTTTACAGTGAAAACTGCAGGAACTTCAAACCGGCACTAGGAAACAGACTGAGAAACCAGAGTAAAAGTTTCTCCTGCAACCCGTTCCCTTTGTGCTAGATGAATGAACGTCTATCCAAATGCTCAGTTCTGAGAGATGTGTGTGTGTGAAAGCCGTCCTTCACCTAGCTTGTTGGGAACACAAAGATTCTCTTCAGTTGCAAACTCCACTCCATACATATATATGGGGAGGTACTAACTCCAACCAGATTTTACAGTGAAAACTGCAGGAACTTCAAACCGGCACTAGGAAACAGACTGAGAAACCAGAGTAAAGTTTCTCCTGCAAACAGTTCCCTTTGTGCTAGGTGAACGAACGTCTCTCCACACGCTCAGTTCTGAGAGATAAGTGTGTGTGAAAGCCGTCCTTCACCTAGCTTGTTGGGAACACAAAGTTTCTCTTCAGTTGCAAATTCCACTCCATAGATATATATGGGGAGGTACTAGCTCCAACTCGGTTTTACAGTGAAAACTGCAGGAACTTCAAACCGGCACTAGGAAACAGACTGAGAAACCAGAGAAAAGTTTCTCATGCAACCCGTTCCCTTTGTGCTAGATGAACGAACGTCTCTCCACATGCTCAGTTCTGAGAAATAAGTGTGTGTGAAAGCCGTCCTTCACCTAACTTGTTGGGAACACAAAGTTTCTCTTCAGGTGCAAACCCCACTCCATATATATATATGGGGTGGTACTAGCTCCAACTCGGTTTTACAGTGAAAAACTTGCAAGAACTTCAAACCGGCACTAGGAAACCGGACTGAGAAACCAGAGTAAAAGTTTCTCTGCAATCCGTTCCCTTTGTGCTAGATGAATGAACGTTCTCTCCACATGCTCAGTTCTGAGACATAATGTGTGTGTGAACATCCGTCCTTCACCTATCTTGCTGGGAAACACAAAATTTTCTCTTAAGTTGCAAATCCACTTCATACTATATATATGTGGAGGTTACTAGCTCAAACTTGGTTTTACAGTGAAAACTGCAGGAACATCAAACCGACACTAGGAAACAGACTGAGAAAACCAGTGTAAAAGTTTCCCCTGCAACCCGTTCCCTTTGTGCTAGATGAACGAACGTCTCTCCACATGCTCACTTCTGAGAGATTAATGTGTGTGAAATCCGTCCTTCACCTAGCTTGTTGGGAACACAAAGTTTCTCTTCAGTTGCAAACTCCACTCCATACATATATATGGGAGATACTAGCTCCAAATCGGTTTTACAGTGAAAACTGCAGGAACTTCAAACCGGCACTAGGAAACAGACCGAGAAACTAGAGTAAAAGTTTCTCCTGCAACCCGTTCACTTTGTGCTAGATGAACGAACGTCTCTCCACATGTTCAGTTCTGACAGATAATTGTGTGTGAAAGCCGTCTTTCCCCTAGCTTGTTGGGAACACAAAGTTTCTCTTCAATTGAAAACTCCACTCCATACATATATATGGGTAGTTACTATCTCCAAATCGGTTTTACAGTGAAAACTGCAGGAACTTCAAACCGGCACTATGAAACAGACTGAGAAACCAGAGTAAAAATTTCCCCTGCACCCCATTCTCTTTGTGCTAGATGAACGAACGTCTCCAACATGCTCAGTTCTGAGAGATAAGTGTGTGTGAAAGCCGTTTTCACCTAGCTTGTTTGGAACACAAAGTTTCTCTTCAGTTGCAAACTCCACTCCATACATATATGTGGGTAAGTTACTAGCTCCAAATCGGTTTTACAGTGAAAACTGCAGGAACTTCAAACCGGCCTAGGAAACAGACTGAGAAACCAGAGTAAACGTTTCTCCTGCAACCCGTTCCCTTTGTGCTAGATGAACGAAAGTCTCTCCACATGCTCAGATCTGAGAGATGTGTGTGTGTTAAGCCGTTCTTCAACTAGCTTGTTGGGAACACAAAGTTTCTTTTAAGTTGCAAACTCCACTCCATACATATATATGGGAGATGGTACTAGCTTCAACTCGGTTTTACAGTGAAAACTGCAGTAACTTCAAACCGGCACAAGGAAACAGACCGAGAAAACCAGAGAAAAAGTTACTCCTGCAACACGTTCCCTTTGGGCTAGATGAACGAACGTCTCTCCACATGCTCTGTTCTGAGAGATAAGTGTGTGTGAAAGCCGTCTTTCACCTAGCTTGTTGGGAACACAAAGTTTCTCTTCAGTTGCAAACTCCACTCCATACATATATGTGGGTAGGTACTAGCTCAAATCGGTTTTACAGTGAAAACTGCAGGAACTTCAAAACGGCACTAGGAAACAGACTGAGAAACCAGATTAAAAGTTTCTCCTGCAACCCGTTCTCTTTGTGCTAGATGAACGAACGTCTCTAAACATGCTCAGTTCTGAGAGATAAGTGTGTGTGAAAGCCGTCCTTCACCTAGCTTGTAGGGAACACAAAGTTTTCTTTCAGTTGCAAATTCCACACCATACATATATATGGGAGAGGTACTAGCTCCAACTCTATTTTACAGTGAAAACTGCAGGAACTTCAAACCGGCACTAGGAAACAGACTGAGAAACCAGAGTAAATTTCTCTGCAACCCGTTCCCCTTTGTGCTAGATGAACGAACGTCTCTCCCATGCTCAGTTCTGAGAGATAAGTGTGTGTGAAAGCCGTCCTTCACCTAGCTGTTGGGAACACCAAAGTTTTCTTCTTCAGTTGCAAACTCCACTCCATACATATATATATGGGAGGTACTAGCTTCCAACTCGGTTTTACAGTGAAAACTGCAGGAACTTCAACCGGCACTAGGAAACAGACTGAGAAACCAGAGTAAAACGTTTCTCCTGCAATCCGTTCCCTTTGTGCTAGCTGAACGAACCGTCTCTCCACATGCTCAGTTCTGAGAGATAAGTGTGTGTGAAGCCGTCCTTCAACCTAGCTGTTGGGAACCCAAAGTTTCTCTTCAGTTGCAAATTCCACTCCTATATATATATGGAGGGGTACTAGCTCCAACTAGGTTTTACAGTGAAAACTGCAGGAACTTCAAACCGGCACTAGGAAACAGACTGAGAAA
>NW_022588671.1:0-11439 GCF_009834535.1 Camelus ferus | reverse complement strand
CCACACCTTGGAACACCTGTGCCCCTGGAAACATGCGTGGAGTTTGTTTACCAATCTCCATGAGACCCACAAAGATTTCTTCTGTTATCCTAGTTGTGGGATGTTTCCTACAACGATAGAGTGACTGGGTTCCAATACAACCAATAGCATATTATCCCTGAGTTTTTACCCAGGCCGGGCTCTGAGGGAAAGCTGGGGGTTGGTATGGAAAGCCAAGTAGCAGCGAGTGCCCCTAGGTAGACTATGGATGTAATTAGCAGACTTCTCCCTAACAGGGAAAATCATGTGCCCCAGCAGTGAGTGTTCAGTGGGGCTTCAACACTCTCCCCAACAAAGCCGTGTTCCGAAATCGTGAGTGTTTGGAGGTTCCTCCAAAAGACAGCCGCGCCCTGGTTCTGAAAGAATGTCTTAGATTTTAAATCCCTGGTTGTTTTCCTCTATCTGGCTGCAAGGGAATGCTAGGATTAGGGCTGGAAATCGAAAAGAAGGGAGTGCTTCCACATGGGCAGTGGAGGTATTTAGACAACATCTCCCATCCTGGGAAAACCTGCAACCAAGTATAATGCCTTTAGTGTGTTTTCCTACTCCATCACACACACAAAGGAGTATTCTGTTTTCCTTAGTATTTTGAGGTATCTACAAATGTCAGGATCGCCTGGGTTCTAATAGAAATTGTAGCTTTCCTTCCCTGAGTGTTTTCCGAGACCGGGCTGAGAGTGAAATCTGGGGAATTGGCTGAAAAACCAAGAAGCAGCGAGTGCCCCAAGATGCACTGTGGAGGAAATTATCTGACTTCTCAATAACAGGGAAATACTTGTGACCCCAGCCATGTGTGTGGAGTGGGGCTTGACAACTCCCCATCAAAGCTGTGTTTGGGAATCCTGTGTGTGTGGAGGTTCCTGCAACAGACAGCAGCGCCTGTGTTCTCATAGAATTACTTAGTTTGTCATCCCTGGGTGTTTTCCTAACCCGTGCAGCAAGGGAAAGCTGGGAGTAGGGCTGGAAAATGAAGGAAATCATAGTGCTTCACCATGGGCAGTGGAGGTAATTAGCCAAAATCTCCCATCCTGGGAACACCTGCACCCCAGGAACATGCCTTTAGTGTGTTTTCCTACACCATCACACACACAAAGAAGTGTTCTCTTTTCCTTAGTGTAGGGAGGTCTCTACAATTTTCAGTAGCAACTTAGTTCTAACAGATACTATAGCATTTATCCGAGTTTTTCCAAGGCCAGGCTGCGAGGAAACGCTGGGGGTAGGGCTGGAAATCCAAGCAAATGCAAGGGTCTCCCCATGGACAGTGGAGCTAATTATACGAACTTCCACAACCTAAGAACGCCTGTACCACCTGAAATATGCGTGGAGTTAGTTTACTCATCTCTATCAGACACTCAACGAATTGTTCTTTTATCCTGAGTGTGGGGAAGTTCCTACAACTGTCTGCAGACCTGGGGTCCTATAGGACCCTAGCTTACTTTCCCTGAGTGTTTTCAAAGCCCGGGCTGCGAGTGAATCCTGGGGGATTGCCTGAAAAGCTAAGAATCAGCGAGTGCCCCAAGACGCACTGTGGAGGTAATTAGCGGACTTCTCCCTAACAGGGACAAATCTGTGACCCCATCCTTCTGCATGGATTGGGGCTCCACAACTCCCAACATGCAAAGACTTGTTCCAGAATCCTGAGGGTTTGGAGGATCTTCCAACAGACAGCAACCCCGGGGTACTGATAGAATCATTTATTTTTCATCCCTGGGTGTTTCAATAGTCCATGCTACAAGGGAAAGCTGCAGTTGGGCTTGAAAACGAAGAAGAAAACAGTGACTCCGCATGAGCAGTGAAGGAAACTAGCCGACATCTCCCAACCTGGGAAAAACTGGATCCCCAGAAAAATGCCTGGCATGTGTATTCCTACTCCATCACACACAGAAAGATGTGTTTTGTTATCCTGAGTGTTCGAAGGTTTCCACATTTGTCAACAGCGCATGGGTTCTAATAGCACCAGTAACTTCTTTCCACTGTGTGTTACCCCAGGCCGGGCTGCAAAGGATACCTGGCGGTTGGTCTGGAATTCCAAGTAGCAGGGAGTGCCCCGAGATTGACTGTAGAGGGAATTAGTGAACTTCTCCCTAACAGGAAAAACTTGTGCCCCCAGCCATTTGTGTGTTGGGGCTTCACAACTCACCGAAGCAAAGACGTGTTTGGGAATCCTGTGTGTTTGAAGGTCCCTCCAACAGACAGCAGCGCAGGGTTCTGATAGAATCACTTTGTCTGTCATCCCTGGGTGTTTTCCTAACCCGGGCTGCAGGTGAATGCTGGGAGTAGGGGCTGGAAAACAGAGAAATCAGAGTGCCTCCCCATGACTCTGGAGATAATTAACCACTTCTCCCAACCTAGATAAACCTGCCACCCCAAGAAACATGCATGGAGTGTGTTTTCCTACTACATAACAAACACAAAGAAGTGTTCTGTTACCCTGTGTATTGGGAGGTTCTAAAAGTGTCAGCAGCGCCTGGGTTCTAATTAATAATTAAGCTACATTTTCTGAGTGTTCTCTCAGACTGGGTTGCAAGGGAAACTGGGGATGGGCTGGAAAGCCCAGCAGGAGCGATTTCCTCCCCATGGGCAGTAGTGGGAATTATCTGACCTCCCACAACATAGGAAACACCTGTACCCCCTGAAACATGCGTGGAGGTTTTACCAACTCAATCTGACACAAAAATATATTTTGTTATCCTGCGTGTGCGGTGATTCCTACAACGGTCTGCAGTGCCTGTGTTCCATTAGAACCACTAGTTTATTTCTTCTGAGTGTTTTCCAGGGCGGGCTGCGAGGGAAAGCTGGGGGTTCAGCTGGAAGCCAAGTAGCAACAAGTGCCTAGAGATTGATTGTAGAGGTAATTAGCGGTCTTCTCATAAACAGGGAATTCCTGTGCCCCCAGTCATCTGTGTGGTGTGGGGCTCCACACCTCCACCAAGCAAAGCCGTGTTCCGGAATTTTGAGGTGTGTTGGTTACCTCCAACCGACAGCAGCGACGGGGTTGTGATAAAATAACTAATATTGTCATATAGAGGTTTTTTCTTAGGCCGGGCTGCAAGGGATATTTGGGAGTTGGTCTGGAAAGCGAAGAATTAGAGAGTGACCCCCCATTGGCAGTGGAGGTAATTAGGCGACATCCCCAAACCTGGGAACAACTGTACACGCAGATACATGCCTGGAGAATGTTTTCCTAAACCATCATACACACAAAGATGTGTTCCGCTATCCTGAGTTTGGGGAGGTTTCTACAAATGTGAACAGCGCCTGGGATATAATAGCACCAGTATTTTGTTTTCAGTGATTGTTTTCACAGGCCTGATGCGAGGGTAAAGCTGTGGGTTGGGCTGAAATTCGTAGAAGCAGCAAGTTACTCTCCCCATGAAAATTTGAGGTATTTTTCCGACATCCAACAGCCTTGGAACACCTGTGCCCCCCGAAACATGCGTTGAGTTTGTTTACCAATCACCATCAGACCCACAAAGATTTTTTCTGTTATCCTAGGTGTGGGATGTTTCCTACAACGGTAGGTAGCGACTGGGTTCCAATAAAACCAATACCATATTATCCAAGAGTGTTTTCCCAGGCCGGGCTGTGAGGGAAACCTGGGGGTTGGGCTGGAAATCAAAGTAGCAGGGACTGCCCCGAGTTGGACTGTAGAGGGAATTAGCGGACTTCTCCCTAACAGGGAAAAACTTGTGCCCCCAGCCTTGTGTGTGGTGTGGGGCTTCACAACTCACACAAGCAAAGCCGTGTTTGGGAATCCTGTGTGTTTGGATGTCACTCCAACGGACAGCAGCGGCAGGGTTCTGATACAATCACTTAGTCTGTCATCCCTGTGTGTTTTCCTAACACGGGCTGCAAGGGAATGCTGGGAGTAGGGCTGGAAAATGAAGAAAAACAGAGTGCCCCACCATGGACTCTGGAGATAATTAGCCAACGTCTCCCAACCTGGTTAAACCTGCACCCCCAGCAACATGCATGGACTGTGTTTTCCTACTACATAACACACACAAAGAAGTGTTCTGTTACCCTGTGTATTGGGAGGTTTCTACACTGTCAGCAGTGCCTGGGTTCCAATTAAAATTAAGCTAAATTTTCTGAGTGTTCTCTCAGGCTGGGTTGCAAGGGAAACTGGGAATGGACTGGAAACCAAGTAGGAGCGATTTCCACCCCATGGGCAGTAGTGGGAAGTATCTGACCTCCCACAACTTAGGAACACCTGTACCCCCTGAAACATGCGTGGAGTTTTTACTATCTCAATCATACTCAAAAGTATGTTCTATTATCCTGCGTGTGCGGGTGGTTCCTAAAACGGACTTCAGTGCCTGTGTTCCATTAGAACCACTAGCTTATTTCTTCTGAGTGCTTTCCAGGGCGGGCTGCGAGGGAAACCTGTGGGTTGGGCTGAAATTCGTAGAAGCAGCAAGTTACTCCCCATGAAAATTTGAGGTAATTTTCCGAAGTCCCCACAGCCTTGGAACACCTGTGACCCACGAAACATGCATGGAGTTGGTTTACCCATCTCCATGAGACCCACAAAGATTTCTTCTGTTATCCAAGTTGTGGGATGATTCCTACTACGGCAGGGAGTGAGCTGGGTTCCAATACAACCAATAGCATATTATCCCTGAGTATTTACCCAGGCCGGGCTCTGAGGGAAAGCTGGGGGTTGGTATGGAAAGCCAAGTAGCATCTAGTGCCCCTAGGTGGACTATGGATATGATTAACAGACTTCTCCCTAACAGGGAAAATCATGTGCCCCAGCAGTGAGTGTTAAGTGGGGCTTCAACACTCTCCCCAACAAAGCCGTGTTCCGAAATCGTGAGTGTTTGGAGGTTCCTCAGCAGACAGCAGCGCCCTGGTTCTGACAGAATGTCTTAGATTTTTAATCCCTGGTTGTTTTTCCTCGATCTGGCTGCAAGGGAATGCGAGGATTAGGGCTGGAAATCGAAAAGAAGGGAGTGCTTCCACATGGGCAGAGGAGGTATTTAGACAACATCTCCCATCCTGGGAAAACCTGCAACAAACTATAATGCCTTTAGTGTTTTTCCTACTCCATCACACACACAAAGGAGTATTCTGTTTTCCTTAGTATGTTGAGGTATCTACAAATGTCAGGATCGCCTGGGTTTCTAATAGAATTTGTAGCTTTCCTTCCCTGAGTGTTTTCCGAGACCGGGCTGAGAGTGAAATCTGGGGAATTGGCTGAAAAACCAAGAAGCTGCGAGTGCCTCAAGATGCACTGTGGAGGAAATTATCTGACTTCTCAATAACAGGGAAATACTTGTGACCCCAGCCATGTGTGTGGAGTGGGGCTTGACAACTCCCCAATCAAAGCCGTGTTTGGGAATCCTGTGTATGTGGAGGTTCCTGCAACAGACAGCAGCGCCTTGTTCTCATAGAATTACTTAGTTTGTCTTCCCTGGGTGTTTTCCTAACCCGTGCAGCAAGGGAAAGCTGGGAGTAGGGCTGGAAAAAAAAAAGAAAATCATAGAGCTCCCCATAGGCAGTGGAGGAAATTAGCCAAAATCTCCCATCCTGGGAACACCTGCACCCCAGGAACATGCCTTTAGTGTGTTTTCCTACTCCATCACACACACAAAGAAGTGTTCTTTTTTTCCTTAGTGTGGGGAGGTTCTACAACTTTCAGTAGCAACTTAGTTCTAACAGAATCTGTAGCTTTTATTCCCTGAGTTTTTCCAAGGCCAGGCCTGCGAGGAAACGCTGGGGGTAGGGCTGGAAATCCAAGCAAATGCAAGGGCCTCCCCATGGACAGTGGAGCTAATTATACGAACTTCCACAACCTAAGAACGCCTGTACCACCTGAAATCTGCTTGGAGTTAGTTTACTCATCTCTATCAGACACTCAACGAATTGTTCTTTTATCCTTAGTGTGGGGAGGTTCCTACAAATGTCTGCAGAACCTGGGGTCCTATAGGACCCTAGCTTACCTTTCCCTGAGTGTTTTCAAAGCCCGGGGCTGCGAGTGAATTCTGGGGGATTGGCTGAAAAGCCAAGAAAGCAGCGAGTGCCCCAAGACGCACTGTGGATGGTAATTAGCGGACTTCTCCCTAACAGGGACAAATCTGTGACCCCCTCCTTCTGCATGGATTGGGGCTCCACAACTCCCAACATGCAAAGACTTGTTCCAGAATCCTGAGGGTTTGGAGGATCCTCCAACAGACAGCAACCCCGGGGGTACTGATAGAATCATTTATTTTTCATCCCTGGGTGTTTCACTAGTCCAGGCTACAAGGGAAAGCTGGGAGTTGGGCTTGAAAACGAAGAAGAAAACAGTGACTCCGCATGAGCAGTGAAGGAAACTAGCCGACATCTCCCAACCTGGGAAAAACTGGAATCCCAGAAAAATGCCTGGCGTGTGTATTCCTACTCCATCACACACAGAAAGATGTGTTCTGTTATCCTGAGTCTTCGAAGGTTTCCACATTTGTCAGCAGCGCATTGGTTCTAATAGCACCAGTAACTTCTTTTCACTGTGTGTTAACCCAGGCCGGGCTGCAAAGGATACCTGGCGGTTGGTCTGGAAATCCAAGTAGCAGGGAGTGACCCGAGATTGACTGTAGAGGGAATTAGTGAACTTCTCCCTAACAGGGAAAAACTTGTGCCCCCAGCCATGTGTGTGTTGGGGGACTTCACAACTCACCGAAGCAAAGCCGTGTTTGGGAAACCTGTGTGTTTGGAGGTCCCTCCAACAGACAGCAGCGCCAGGGTTCTGATAGAATCACTTTGTCTGTCATCCCTGGGTTGTTTTCCTAACCCGGGCTGCAGGAATGAAAGCTGGGAGTAGGGCTGGAAAACGAAGAAAATCAGAGTGCCTCCCCATGGAATCTGGAGATAATTAACCAATGTCTCCCAACCTAGATAAACCTGCACCCCAGAAACATGCATGGAGTGGGTTTTCCTACTACATAACACACACAAAGTAGTGTTCTGTTACCCTGTGTATCGGGGAGGTTTCTAAAACTGTCAGCAGCGCCTGGGTTCTAATTAAAAATTAAGCTATATTTTCTGAGTGTTCTCTCAGACTGGGTTGCAAGGGGAACTGGGGATGGGCTGGAAAGCCAAGGAAGAGCGATTTCCTCCCCATGGGCAGTAGTGGGAAGTATCTGACCTCCCACAAATTAGGAACACCTGTACCCCCTGAAACATGCGTGGAGGGTTTTACCAACTCAATCTGACACAAAAATATGTTCTGTTATCCTGCGTGTGTGGTGATTACTACAACGGTCTGCAGTGACTGTTTTTCCATTAGAACCACTAGCTTATTTCTTCTGAGTGTTTTTCCAGGGCGGGCTGCCGAGGGAAAGCTGGTGGTTCGGCTGGAAAGCCTAGTAGCAACAAGTGCCTAGAGATTGACTGTAGAGGTAATTAGCGGACTTTCTCATAACAGGGAATTCCTGTGCCCCCAATATCTGTGGGTGTGGGGCTCCACACCTCCACCAAGCAAGCCGTGTTCCGGAATTTTGAGGTGTGTTGGTTACCTCCAACCGACAGCAGCGAGCGACGGGGTTCTGATAAAATCATAATATTGTCATATAGAGGTTTTTTTCCTAGGTCGGGCTGCAAGGGATATTTGGGAGTTGGTCTGGAAAGCGAAGCAAGAAATTAGAGAGTGAATCCCCATTGGCATGTGGAGGTAATTAGGCGACATCCCCCAAACCTGGGAACAACTGTACACGCAGATACTGCCTGGAGAGTGTTTTCCTAAACCATCATACACACAAAGATGTGTTCCGCTATCCTGAGTTTGGGGCGGTTTCTACAACTGTGAACAGCGCCTGGGATATAATAGCACCAGTATTTTCTTTTCAGTGATTGTTTTCACAGGCCTGGCTGCGAGGTAAAGCTGTGGTTGGGGCTGAAATTCGTAGAAAGCGCAGCAAGTTACTCCCCATGAAAATTTGAGGTATTTTTCCGACGTCACACAGCCTTGGAAAAACTGTGCCTCCCGAAACATGCGTTGAGTTTGTTTACCAATCTCCATCAGACCCACAAAGATTTTTTCTGTTATCCTAGGTGTGGGATGTTTCCTACAACGGTAGGTAGCGACTGGGTTCCAATAAAACCAATGGCATATTATCCAAGAGTGTTTACCCAGGCCGGGCTGTGAGGGAAACCTGGGGGTTGGGCTGGAAATCAAAGTAGAAGGGACTGCCCCGAGATGGACTGTAGAGGGAATTAGCGGACTTCTCCCTAACAGGGAAAAACTTGTGCCCCCAGGCTTGTGTGTGGTGTGGGGCTTCACAACTCACACAAGCAAAGCCGTGTTTGGGAATCCTGTGTGTTTGGATGTCACTCCAACGGACAGCAGCGCCAGGGTTCTGATACAATCACTTAGTCTGTCATCCCTGTGTGTTTTCCTAACCCGGGCTGCAAGGGAATGCTGGGAGTAAGGCTGGAAAATGAAGAAAACAGAGTGCCTCACTATGGACTCTGGAGATATTAGCCAACGTCTCCCAACCTGGTTAAACCTGCACCCCAGAGACATGCATGGAGTGTGTTTTCCTACTACATAACACACACAAAGAATTGTTCTGTTACCCTGTGTATTGGGAGGTTTCTACAACTGTCAGCAGCGCCTGGGTTCTAATTAAAAATTAAGCTAAATTTGCTGAGTGTTCTCTCAGGCTGGGTTGCAAGGGAAAATGGGAATGGGCTGGAAAGCCAAGTAGGATCTATTTCCTCCCCATGGGCAGTAGTGATAATTATCTGACCTCCCACAACCTAGGAAAACCTGTACGCCCTGAAACATGCGTGGAGTTTTTACTATCTCAAACAGACTCAAAAATATGTTCTGTTATCCTGCATGTGCGGTGGTTCCTAAAACGGACTTCAGTGCCTGTGTTCCATTAGAACCACTAGCTTATTTCTTCTGAGTGCTTTCCAGGTCGGGCTGCGAGGGAAACCTGTGGGTAGGGCTGAAATTCGTAGAATCAGCAAGTTACTCCCCATGAAATTTGAGGTAATTTTCCGAAGTCCCACAGCCTTGGAACACCTGTGACCCACGAAACATGCGTGGAGTTGGTTTACCCATCTCCATGAGACCCACAATGATTTCTTCTGTTATCCAAGTTGTGGGATTTTTCCTACAACGGTAGGGAGTGACTGTGTTCCAATACAACCAATAGCATATTATCCCTGAGTGTTTACCCAGGCCGGGCTGTGAGGGAAAGCTGGGGGTTGGTATGGAAAGCCAAGTAGCAGCGAGTGCCCCTAGATGGAATATGGATGTAATTAGCAGACTTCCCCCTAACAGGGAAAATCATGTGCCCCAGTGAGTGTTCAGTGAGGCTTCAACACTCTCCCCAACAAAGCCGTGTTCCGAAATCGTGAGTGTTTGGAGGTTCCTCCAGCAGACAGCAGCGCCCTGGTTCTGACAGAATGTCTTAGATTTTTAATCCCTGGGTGTTATCCACGGTCAGGCTGCATGGGAATGCTAGGATTAGGGTTGAAAATCGAAGTGAAGAGAGTGCTTCCCCATGGGCAGTGGAGGTAATTAGCCAACATCTCCCATCCTGGGAACACCTGCACCCCGGAAACATGCCTTTAGTGTGTTTTCCTACTCCATCACACATACAAAGGTTTATTCAGTTTTCCTTAGTATGTTGAGGTTTCTACAACATTCAGGATCGCCTGGGTTCTAATAGAACTTGTAGCTATCCTTCCCTGATTGTTTTCGGAGACCGGGCTGAAAGTGAAATCTGGGGAATTGGCTGAAAAGCCAAGAGGCAGCGAGGGCCCCAAGATGCACTGTGGAGGTAATAAACTGACTTCTCAATAACAGGGAAATAATAGTGCCCCCAGCAATGTGTGTGGTGTGGGGTTTCACAACTCCCCAATCAAAGTCGGGTTTGGGAATCCTGTGGTGTGGAGGTTCCTGCAACAGACAGCAGCGCCGGGGTTCTGATAGAATTACTTAGTTTGTCATCCCTGTGTGTTTTCCTAACCCGTGCAGCAAGGGAAAGCTGGGAGTAGGGCTGGAAAACGAAGAAAGTCAGAGTGCCTCCACATGGTCGTTGGAGGTAATTAGCCAAAATCTCACATCTTGGGAAAACCTGCACCCCAGAAACATGCCTTTAGTGAGTTTTCCTACTCCATCACACACACAAAGAAGTGTTCTATTTTCCTTAGTGTGGGGAGGTTTCTAAAATTTCAGGAGCAAATTTGTTCTAACAGAACCTGTAGCTTTTATTCCCTGAGTTTTATCCAGGCCGGGCTGCGAGGAAACCCTGGGGGTAGGGCTGGAAATCCAAGCAACTGCAAGGGCCTCCCCATGGACAGTGGAGTTAATTATATGAACTTCCACAACCTAAGAACCCCTGTACCACCTGAAACATGCGTGGAGTTAGTTTACTAATCTCTATCAGACACTGAAAGAATTGTTCTATTATCCTGACTGTGGGGAGGTTCCTACAACTGTTTGCAGCACCTGGGTTCTTATAGAACCCTAGCTTACTTGCCCTGAGTGTTTTCAAAGGCCGGGCTGCGAGTGAAAGTTTGGGGATTGGCTGAAAACCAAGAAGCACCTAGTGCCACAAGACGCACTGTGGAGGTAATTAGCGGACTTGTCCCTAAAAGGGACAAATCTGTGACCCCATCCTTCTGCGTGGATTGGGGCTTCACAACTCCAACATGCAAAGAATTGTTCCAGAATCCTGTGGGTTTGGAGGATCCTCCAACAGACAGCAACGCCGGGGTACTGATAGAGTCATTTATTTTTTATCCCTGGGTGTTTCACTAGTCCGGGCTACAAGGGAAGGCTGGGAGTAGTGCTTGAAAACGAAGAGAAGTCAATGCATCCACATGGGCAGTGAAGGAATCTAGCCGACATCTCCACACCTGGGAAAACCTGGATCCCCAGAAAAATGCCTGGCGTGTGTTTTCCTACTCCATCACACACAGAAAGATTTGTTCTGTAATCATGAGTGTTCGAAGGTTTCCACAATTGTCAGCAGCGCATGGGATCTAATAGCACCAGTAGATTCTTTTCACTTTGTGTTACCCCAGGCCGGGCTGCAAGGGAAACCTGGGGGTTGGGCTGGAAATCCAAGTAGCAGGGAGTGCCCCGAGATTGACTGTAGAGGGAATTAGCGGACTTGTCCCTAACAGGGAATAACTTGTGCCCCCAGCCATGTGTGTGGTGTGGGGCTTCACAACTCAGACAAGCAAATCCGTGTTGGGAATCGTGTGTTTGGAGGTTCCTGCAACAGACAGCAGCGCTGGGGTTCTGATAGAATTACTTAGTTTGTCATCCCTGGGTGTTTTCCACTGTCGGGCTGCAAGGGAATGCTGGGAGTAGGGCTGGAAAACGAAAAAAATCAGAGTGCCTCCCCATGGGCAGTGGAGGTAATTAGCCAAAATCTCCTATCCTGGGAACACTTGCAC